>NW_007245946.1:282081-286864 GCF_000164805.1 Carlito syrichta
CGGGGAGCTCCCCAGGAGCCGCGGGCCGCGCACTCAGTAGCCTTCTCGGACCCCATCCAGAAGCCCCGCCGGGCCGCCCGGGGCTGCCTTCCAGGCCAGCCTGCTAGGGGACCCGCGCCCACCCTCCCTCTTTGGGCCTGGCGCGGGCGCCCAGGCTCCCTCTCTCCGGCCACAGTGAGCCTCGCGGACCTGCTCGCGACTCTGGCCGGGCATCCCGCGCCCGTCCCTCCGGCCCACTCCTGCTCCGGCCCCTGTCGCCGTCTCACCCCTCGCGTGGTCTCTGGGCCGCGGCCTGCGCTGCACAGGGCGCCGGCTGTGTGTCGGCCGTGTCACTCCACAGCGATAGGTGGGCACTGGACAGCCCGGGTCCTGGGTCAGCAGGGCGTGTGCCTCCTGGGCAGCCGCCCGTCGGGCCTGTGCTGGCCTGGCCCTCCACTATGCAAGGCCGACAGGAACTGGGCGGCGAATCTCTGAGCGGCCCCGCGGGGGAGGCAGGCGAGGATTCCCTCCCACCTGCGCCTGGGAGTCGGAGTGGTGACGCTTCGGGATGGATAGGGACCTGCTCAGACCTGCCCCCCTCAGATGGGAAGGCCGGCGTCTCCGGGCACGCGGAGGGCCATTCTGCCTGCACCACCTGTAGCCTGGGCGCAGAGGAACACAGCAGCACGTGGGGGGAGTTCGAAGGCTTCCGGGAGTCTGCAGCCAAGTCTGGACCCTGCTCTCCGTCCCTTGAGCCCCTGGAGAGGCCCACAGAACCTCAGCGTCCCAGAACCGCTTCTGCCCCAAAGGAGTGTGATTCTCACCAGCCGTGCCGGGGTGGACCTCGGGTGACAGGAACTGCTGCTCTCCGACCTTCTGAGGTATTTCTAGAGTACTGTTGTCGCCATGTTGAGTGGGACGTGCTTTATACAGCCAGAGGACTGCAGCCCAGGAGGCTTTGGTGCACTGGCCCTGAAAGGGCTGCAGCCTCAGAGGGGCTGCTGCTCTCCTGACCTGTGTCCCTGGCCATGAGCTTGGTGTTCCATCCTCCTGAGGCCGGGGACAGAATGAGGGGGCAGAGCTGCCGAAATGGGTTGCTCCAAGGCCAGGTGCAGCCACCGAGCTGGGCCGCTTTCTCTGACCACTCCTCCCCAGGCCTGTCCACACCCCTCAGCTCCAGCTCAGGGCTTGTGAGGAAGGAGCCTTTTGGCTACTTGTGAATCTACAGTTAGTCCTGGAAAGTCTCAAATCACACAGACACATTTTGGTTTCCCCTGACGAACTGGGTGGTACCCAGTGCCAGGGCTTGTTTGTAGCGTCCAGCCCTGGTGTTCACCTTCTGGCCTCTGAGCCTTCTCTTTCTTGTCTTCCTCTTCTTTCATTGCTCCTGCTTCTCCCCACCTCTTCCCAAGAGGCTCATCAAAAACACTGAAAGAAAAGATGAGAAGTAAAACAAGGAAGGAAGGAAATAAAGGTGCCACAGTTCTCAAGGCTGGGCTGTTTGTTTTCTAAACCAGTCAAGGTCTCCCTGGGCCCCCCGATAAGACCCACAGGTGGCTCTGCTGCAATGCTTATTTTGAAAGCAGGACTTTCTTCTAACATGATGGACATATTAGGGAACATCTGAGTCTAATTCCATGTTCACAAGAAACAGTAGGTGAACGCAGAAAGCGGCACCTCTGGGCTGAGATGCGTTGGAATACACGAGACTAGCACACGTAATCTGTTGTCCACCAGCACCTTGGTTTCTCATGCCCACTCACGCTGGAGTCAGCCCCCACCAGCTCAGCAGCCTCCTCCCCACACTCACACAAACCCAGCCTGTGCCTCATCCTTGCTGGGTGCAGGCTGTGCTTGTCATAGTGGAGAGGGAGTTCTTAGCCAGCTAGTATGGGAGTCAGTTAGAAGCTAACGTACTAGGCGGCATCTTCTTCGTGCACCTCTGACAAGGCTGGAATGTCATGCTCCCAGCCTACTTTCCCCACAAGCCCTGCAGAGCAGTGACTTGTAGGAACACGCACATCAGGAAATAGAAACACTGAGGATATAGTCAGTAACAAATTTCATGTGTACCAAAATTGTTTATTTGCAATAACGTCACATCGTGTGTATATTTCTAACTTTGGTATGTTTTTATCTTTTAGCCCATTCTCAGCTGTGAGGCCATTTTTAAGTTTGCTTTTCAAGAAGCCACTGTCCAGCAGGCACCTGAAGATGTGTCCACCTTAGGCCATTTCCTAGGAATGAGCAGTGAAGAGAAACCTGAACTTGAGCCTGTACATAAATTGTGGTAATGAACTTAAATTGGTTCTGCATCTTCCCTAGAGCAACTGAATTGTGCTTGTGTGTGATACAGGGGAAGTGAGCTCTGTCTCTTCTGTACAGAGCGTCATCTCTCCTGCTCTCTGGGGGCTGTCGGTTCCTGAGGAAGGGTGACATAGGTTGATGCTCTCGCCACAGCCCCTCTGCTCTGACCCATGTTCAGTGCCCCTCCCAGCTCACAGGGAATGAGCCAGACCTGAGCCCCAGCTCCCCTAGTGATGCGAGGGCTGGGACTCAGAGCCAGGGACCTGGCCTCCAGGGGCTCGAGGGACCGAAAGGTCCCAGCTGCCAGCTGCCTCAGTCCTCAGCTAGTGGTGGAAAACGCACCCAGAGCAGCAGAGGCCGCTGTGCCCCAGGGCCTGTTGTCATTGCTCTTGCGAGCCACCAGCCTGGCCGAGGATCCTGGTGGCGCACATGCAGTTTGCTGATGGCCATTCTCTAAGGATGTAGTTTCAGTGGACACTGAGAGGGAAACGGACTTGAGGGGACTGAGCATCAGTGGTTGAGAGCTTAAGATAAGCTAGCCCAGGGCCCATGGGGAGGGAGGCCAAGGCTGGTGTGGGCCGGCTTCCCCATCCTGCGTGTGGCTGTTATGCTGCAACAGTTTGTACATGTCTGTGCAGGCCTAGACATAGCCAGCGCTCTGCAGACAGGTTGTTCTCAACTCCAGCTGTGGCCCCTCATGGCCTCTGCTAGTGTTTCCCCTAGTGCCCACCCAGGCACCTTCCACAGGAGCTTGGGGCCGAGGTCAGGAGCCCGGAGGCCAGGGCATCCTAGAGCACAAGCCCTGGGGAAGCTCCCCGTAGTGTGGTCCCAGTGGGGCAGGGGCTGCGATGGCAATGCTGTCACTGTCCCCAGCAGCATGGCTGGAGGGTCCTGGGCATCAGGACTCATGAGACAGAGGTGAGGGGAGTATAAGTGACTCCCTTGCACCTCATCTTCTCCCATCATTATCTGGGTGCTGTTTCCGTCCTGGTGGTGATCTTCTTGGGGCAGCCACTCAGTCCCCATGGTCTGTGGACTAACGTGGCATGGCACATACACTCCTCTGCATGTTTATCTATTCTTTCCTCTGAACATTCACTGTCCATGGTCCGTGACTGCCTGTTGGACCCGACACAGTTCAGTGCTGGCAGCCGACTGTCCAGGAGCTGCTCCGTTGGAGATGAGGCAGGGAGGGGGGCACTGCTGGCCCAGGCGGGTACTGTTGCTTGGCAAGTATGCACACAAACAGGACACGGAATGGTCAGGGCTCTCAGGGAATGCTCTTGAGCCCCTGGAGCCAGGACCCCATAGGGACTCATGTGAGGGTGAGCCCCTATGCCTGAGGCCGTGTTCCAGGTTCCCTCTTAGTGGTAGCATCTGTTTTCCAGTTCTGAATCTAGAAAGCTCTGGCGAGCCCTGCAGAACACAGACACTACATGTGCCTCACGGCGCCCCTGGAGCGAGTCCCGCTGCCAGCAGAACTTCCTTCTTGTTCTTGGGGTGGATGCTGCTCAGGTGAGGCTCCTGGGCATGGGTTGGACTTCCCTGTAGCCGGCAGTCCTGTGGCTAGCACACCCCGAGCCCACCTGTCCGGGGCACATGCTAGTCTGCAGCAGAGAGCAGCCAAGGTCTTGAGGCACTGGCTTCAGGGCTGAGGCAATGGCGGGCGGTGGGGAAGTGGGCGGTGCTCACCTGACCTTAGCAGTGCACGGTCACGAGTCTCCTGCCCAGGCAAGACTCCTGCGGGAGCAGGCACGGGAAACAGACATGGAGACACACTGCACATGGATTCAGTGGGTAGTGGAAGAGGGGGCCGTGGCAGAACCCCACGAAGTGTCACGCTGCCGGGTGGGGGTCGCCCAGGGACAGGCAGAAACACTCCCTGTCTGGGGGCTGTAGGCTGCCAGGGCGTGTCTGCACGAGGTGCGACGAAGTAGGGACGTGGGGCTGGGGCCTGAGGTGGGCACACAGGACGAGGGGGCAGGCCCCGGTATGGCCACGTGGCATGTGAGAAGTTGGGCGGCTTTCGTGGAAATGCCTTGCGGGGCAGCCCCCCTTGGGTTCCCTGCCACTAGGAGCTTTTCTGTCCTCTCAATAAATCCTGCCTTCAAAAAAGAAAATACCTTGCAGTGTGGCAGACAGTCCTGGCATGGAGGGGATGGGTCAGGCAGGGTATGATGGCTTATTAAAGCCACTGGTGGCGCCGTAAAGGCCCTAGGTTAAACCCCTCATGCCTGAGGCAGGAGCCAGCAAAGCCCAAAGCAGAAGATGGGGAAGGCTCCAGAAGCCATCGGCCTGAGACTGGCAGACCATGCAGTGCAGCCTGTCGGGTCCACATGCCATATCTCACGTCAACTCCTGAGCTACCAAAGACAGTGTGAGCTAGAGGGGGGCAGTTTGGCCATCAAGACTACAAAGATCATTTTCCGTTCTAAAGTGTTACTTTTTTTTTTTTTTTGAGTCGGAGTCTCACTCAGTCGCCCAGACTGGAGTGCAG
>NW_007245946.1:286983-297139 GCF_000164805.1 Carlito syrichta
CACCTCAGCCTCCCAAAGGCGCGGGATTACAGGCTGAGCCACCGAGCCCGGCTAGGTGTTACATTTTTAAATGTGGAAGCTTCAGGAAACGCCAGCCAGGCAGGGACACATGAACGGCTGCCGTAGTGGCTGGGTTCACTCTGGGCTGGCCAGGAAGGAAGGGAGAGGCCCCAGCGAGGTTGGCCTTGGCTGTGTCATCATACAAGGGAACCAGAACCAGGGGGCTTGAGGGACTGGGGGGGGCGGAAACAAGGCAGGGCATCCTGACAGGAGGCCCAGGTGGGACGGCTCCAGGTGACAGCAGGCTGAGGGGCACACCCTGGAGGTGGCCATGAAGACCGGCCCATCCGGAGGAAAGAGGGCCCGTGAGGGGCAGGGCTGAGGGGTCAGGCAGCCCCCAGAGGTCACTTTGCATTTTTAGAATAGACTTGGTAGAGGGCCCAGGCTGAAAGGAGCTGGAGACGACTGCTGCTGATGGGGTTTGTCTCCTTAGAGCCGACTTGGATGCCAAGGCCACACCTCGGAAGGGTCTGACCTCAGAGAGCCAGGACTCTTCGCCTTCAGCAGTTTCCGCCTCCAGCACTGCAGAGTCCTGATCCAGACCAAGGTGAGTGGCCACAAGGGGCCTTGGGAGGCTGTACCCACACTGCAGCCCGTGCCTCTGCCTCCAAGTCACTTAGTTATTCCTTTAATTCTCGTGGGCTGATGAAAAACAAACACTCACACTATCTAGGGCATGCAGGCAGAGCAGTGGTGCCACCGCAGGTGCCAAGGAACATGTCCTCCATGAGGACCTGTGGGGCCCAGGACCCGGGAGTTAAGGGGATCTCCCAGAACTGGCAGGAAGGGCCAGGCAAAGGCAGTGGATGCTGGGCAGTGATGAGGGGGGCAGGGAGGCAGGCCCAGGCTGACTGTGGACTCCCGAGGGCAGCTGGAGGACCAGTTGGCAGGTGGCCCCCTTGGCGGCTGGCAAGGCCCTGCTGCCTTTCCGCCTCATCACAGAGGGCTCAAGGCAGGGAGAAGGTGATGGCAGGAAAGGGGCCTTCATCCCGCAGCCCTCTCTTGCTGGAGAGGAAAAGCCTTTCTGGGCTGGGGTCTCAAACCCACCTTTGGATCGAGTATTGGAGGAGGGGCAGGATGGCTGGGTCCAATTCGCTGGGCCTGCTGCTCAGCCCGGAAACCACACAGACGTGCTGTGAGGCCCAGGAGGCAGTGGGAGTGGCTCTTGGGTGGCCATCAGCATGGAGTCGTTTGCAAGGAATTGCAGCGGGTGGCCAGCCCCAGGCCCAAAGTGGCTGAGCAGAGCTGGGATGGCAGGGGCACAGGTGCTATGGCATGAGGGACAGATGGGGCAGCTTCTGAGCTAGTGTGGCTCTGCCCAGCTGGCATGGGGAAAGTGCTGTAGGGTCAGCACTCGGGTGATGGGTGTCGGGTACTGTGGGGTTCCCCGGAGAGGACCCAAAGGCCAAGGAGGGGTGCAAGGCAGATACCACGCCTGACCACTGTCCTCTCCTCAGCTTTCAGGGCATCCTGGCAGCCAGCAAGGGAGCCTGGCGACGTACAGCCTCTTCCTGAAGACCCCTCTTCGTGGCAGAAGGCAGCACATCACAGTTCCAAGGAAGATGTTCACACCACAAAACCTAAAACTGATGCTATTTAAGTGATGTTTGCTAAAAACCAGCAGCACCTTGCACCCTTGTGGAAAATTGTACATTTCTTCCTAGGGGGAGGGGGGATTGGTACTGGAAACCAGAACGATTTTGTGGCGACACTTCCCGGGATCTCTGTGGAGACCGTCATGCTCCATGCTTCAGGTCTAGCCAAGAGGAATAAGGGTGCATCTTAACAGAGCCAGGCATCCCAGGGACAGGGAGGTTTCTGGCACTGTGGTAGGCTGCCAGGGTGCAGGTGGCACCCATGGCCCACACACATCTAGTGCTGCTGGCTCATGGTGGATCCCTGGGCTGGGCCCCAAGCCTGGCTTCTGGGTTTCTTGGCTGGGGGATGCCTCATGATCAGACCTGCGAGTTTAGATGAAAGGGGAAGACACTGCGACATCGCAGGGGGATGGCCGTCAGAGCATCAGTGCTTCTGCTGGTCGCTGCCTGGCACGTGCGAGGGTGGGCAGGCGTGCTCTTTCCTGGAGACCCTGAGGCGCCCTTACCCGCTCCTACCCACACCCCTTTCCTCCATGTGGACAGGAGGCTGCACCACACCCGCCCCAGGGGCCTCTGACGGGTCAGCAGACCTTACCTGGTTCTGCTGGGAAAGCTGTTCTCTTCCAAGGGCAGAGCGGTGCTGCCGGTCTGACTTGCATTTTTATTAGATGAAATGGCCAGGACAATCCTGTGTTCTTGCTGATCATGGACTCTCCCAGCTGATGCCTGACACCTGTCCCGGGGGAGGCCCAAGGTCTGGAGTCTGGGGACCGTGGCCAGGCTGGTGAGTGCTGGTACTCTGGGGGGTGACACTATTCTGGCTGAGGCCATGTGAGACACCAGCCTCCCTGCCCACATGGTTGTCATGGGGATGTGTGCAGTGACATGTTCCTGCAGTGACAGGGAGAAGGGCCATCCCCACATGCCACACACACACGTGCCCCCGCCACCTCGCTCTGCTGATGCCAAGTTGGGTGCGGCCTTGATCTTCATGATGAGGGACAGTTCAGATTGGGTTTTGCTTGGTGTCAGATGTCTGGGACAGCGCCTTAATTTTCATTTTCGACCAGAAGAGGGCATGAATTTGGAGACATTTTCCAAATGCTGCTTCCTTCAATACTGTCTTTGGGACCCATGCAGACCAGGCACCTGATCCTCCCATGCTTTGACCAGGTAGCAGCCACAGAGGCTTCTCTGTGTAAACCATCACCAAGTGGACACTGACAATTTGGGCGCATATGGACTCTGCTTATGCTTGTGGTAACTCAAGTTTTAAAGTTACAAACAGCCAGGAGTGGTGGCTCACACCTGTAATCCCAGCATTTTGGGAAGCTGAGGTGGGCAGATTGCATAGTCCAGGAGTTCCAGACCAGCTTGGGCAACATAGCCAGACCTTGTCTCTTCAAAAGTTAAAAAATTACCCAGGCCTGGTGGCACGCACTAGTCTCAGCTGCTTGGGAGGCTAAGACGGGAGAATTGCCTGAGCCCAAGATGTCAAGGCTGCAGTGAGCCAGAATTGTGCCACTACCCTTCAGCCTGGGCAACAGAGCCAAGACCCCAACTCAAAAAAAGCTACAAACGAAATAAAAGGACAGCGAGGGGGAAGCCAGACTTTGGGTATGAGGTGAATGTTAGATGACATTAAGGAATGATAACTAATTCTGTAACTACGATATGGTATGTGGTTGTGTAAGATAATGTATTTTTAAAAGTTTAACCTCCAGCCTGGGCAACTTGGCAAGACCTCATCTGTACAGTAAAAAGAAAAAAAATTAGCTGGGAGTGGTGGCACATGCCTGTAGCTCCAGCTACTTGGAAGGCTGGGGCGGAAGGATCTCTTGAACCCAGCAGGGTCAAGGCTGTGGTGGCTGTGAACATGCCAGGCACTCCAGCCTGGGTGACAGAGTGAGACTCCAGCTCAAAAAAAAAAAAAAAAAGTTTAACCCGTTTTTAGGGTCAGGATGTCCGTTTAAGATTTGCTTTAACATTCTTTCAGAAGCACAACAGAGTTAAGGCAAGCACTGCTCAGTCTCAGCCAGCCTGGCCACCAGTGCAGCCCAAGTGCTGAGCGCCAGCATGCGTTGCCTTCAGAAGGGAAGTCCGGGGGTTGCAAAAACACAGGGTGGCTGGGCGTGCAGGAGCTGTGGCTTCTGTGGGACTCTCGAGTCCTTGACTCCCCTCAGCACGAGACTGGCCAGATCTGTGGGTGAGGGACACACAGGCCTGGGCCAGGTGCTGAGGGTATAGCGCTGTGGGAGAGGCGGCCAGGGTGCAGGAAACTGAGGATGGGTTGGGACCTGACCACTGCCCAGCCTCGCCCCTCTGCACCCATTCCAGCTGTACACATGCACCCTCCCTCACCATCTGAGAACGTCCCTATAGTGCCAGCCAGGGCAGAGAGTGCTCCTTCAGCCACTTTCTCTCTACAAGACCGGCCTTCAGGCTGGCTTGGTACAGCCAGTCCCCAAACATACTTGGCCTCTGGCCATAGACAGGCCCAGGTACCTGCTCTGTGTCCTCCTGGCCCTCAGAGGGTGGCTGTCTCTGCTTGCTGCCTTCACCCAGTGACAGCTATGGAGGCCACACAGCCGGGCAGGCAGTCTAGACAGGGAGAACAAGCCCAAGACCATCAAGGGCATCTGCCAACGTCCCCTCTGGGCCAGGGTCACCATCTCGACACCTAGGTGTGTTAGATCAATAAATACACTGTGTGCATGTTAAACTACCTGTTAAACTACCGACTAGGCTAGATAACATGCTTGCTGCCCTTAGGGGTGGCCTGTGGTAGGCCCCAGGAAACAGGGCAGAAGCTTGGGCAGAAGCAGAATTTCTGCTTGTGAATAAGCATTTTGTCAAAATTATTAAACGCTTGGGGAATTTGTTGTCTATCAAAGTCAATTTGTTCCCACATGCTTGAAAATACCATCTACACATCGATTTAACTTGGAAAGAAATTCTGGAAAAACAGTCGACTGTTCAGCCACTGTGGACATGGTGGAAGGAAGCTGTCTTGATTCCCGAGTGGCAGACTGAGTAAGCGTCCAGGAAGCAAGGTTCCCACTACACCAGCTCCCAGCCTCCTTCACCAAAGGCCACAGCTCTAAGTCTAGCAGGTCCTTCACCTGCAGAACCTGGGTGCAGCTGCCATCACATGTGGAATGTTTCAGCCACACTGATGCCCCCCGCCCCATCCACAGGGCCTTCAATAACGTGTTCTTGACAAGCATTCCGAGCGCGTTCTCAGGGAGCCCCTACTCTTGGGTCATGTTCTCTGGGTAGCACGTTACCATTCTGAAGGCTGCCAAGGTGGACACTACAGCTGCTACTCAAAGGAGCACAGGATGTGTCCAAAGAATGCTACAAAGCAGCAAGCAGTGCTGCAGGTTACTGCTATGAGACACACACCCTCTAAACTAGTTCCTGAGGACTCAGACTTTGAACATCAGGAGGGGGCTCTCAGGGGTATCTGCCGCAGGAGAGAGCCCACCCTGCTTGCCAGGAGTCCTCTCTGCAGAGCAACCCGCAGAGAGCAGGGTGGATGCAGGACAAGGCAGTGAGAGTTCTGCCTTGGAGCCCCATGTGGCTGGGAAGGTAAATGGAGCCACTTCCCACTTAAGGCAGCCCAGGGGGACTCCCGCCTCTCAGAGCGCCCTTAGATGCAGGCTGAGCTAGATGGTGAAGGAGGCTCACAAGGGTTGTGATAACTACCACATCTTCACGCTGTGGTTCGATAACTTTTTAATAAAGTGAGGTTTACATCACTGATATGTAAGGATGGTCATATGCACAAAAGAGAACGCCTTGAATGAGGAGTGGGGAGTTGGGAAGCACAAGCACAGGAGCCACGCATGGGTGCCCCAAGGCTCTCGGATTCAGGGCCGTAAGCTACGCAACTCAGACCACTTCCATTCCGGACTCTGCTCCAGCACCAACCTAACAGCACACTCGTGTACCTGGTGCACGGCAGCTTCCAGGGCCTACATGAACATCGCCTGTTGGATGCAAATGGGGGGGACTCTGAGGTCTCCGAGGACCAGCTTGTGCCCATGATCTCCACACAGACCAACACCTGCCCCTGACCTTCAATGACATTTACATATAAATAGACATAAATAAGACCCTCCACAGTTCACACCTATGTCTAGGATGACAGGGCTCACAGCAGACCGCCTGATGACTGGGTGAGGAGCTGTGCAAGGGCTGGCTTCCCCGAGCTCTCAGTGGGACAGGGCTTCGTGGAGGGTCGCACACAAGTTCAAAGAAAAAATCACGGTGGGTCACATCATTGGCTTGAAGTGTAGTGAAACCCACTGCAAAAAAGATCCCTCATCTAAACCTTTAAAAAAATGAAACGCACCAACTGCAGTTGTTCAGGCTATAAAAGTTTCTAAGGTAGCAGCAGAGAATATTCATAGAAAAAATACACTTTTAAGAAAATATCTGAAAAAATCTAAAGAGATAAAGTATAAAAAGTTTAAAAAATATACCTTAAGACAAAATATTGCCCAAAACATATAAAACTCAATTTTTTAAAATTCGCCGATCTAAATTTAAACGAGGTTGCTGCAGCTGTGGCTTGCCATCCTCTACGTGGGGACGAAGGGACGAGGGGTCTTGCAGGAGAGCCCCAGCTCCCACCTGACCGCCCATGCCCTGCCCTCCTGGGGGATGCAAGGGGAACGGCCTGGGACTGCAGACCCCGGGACAGCTGTTCCAGGACGTTCTCAGAGCCACAAGGCTGGGCCGCAGGCGCGTCCACGTGGCTCAGGTCTCCACCAGGATCTCAACCACATGCTCCAGCTCACCCAGGTCGGATTTGCAGCTGGAGCCCGCGGGCGGGATGGCGGGGGCCAAGCCCTCCAGCACGTCACAGGGGCCCGGCTTGGCGCCCCCCATCATGCCTGTGAGCACTGTGTCCAGATCGTAGTAGGGACTGTCCACGTCTGAGAACAGCTCCTCCATGCAGCCGGGGCTTCTGGTCTCCAGTGTTTCGAATATCTGATCCAGTGACTTCTGAAAGCTGCCCCTGCTTTCCTGAGGGCCATCCACCCAGATGCTGCTCTGCGGGCTCCTCGGCACCTGTGCCAAAGGGGCTGGACACAGGTCAGAAAGCAGGCCTTGCTCATGGTCCCCCAGGTTGGGGTCAGGGTGCACCCCCTCCTGCTCCCGCACAGCTCGGCACAGGATCTCGGTGGAAACCAGGCGGTCCAGTGGAGCCCGCCCTGTGCCCTGGGGCACCGCCGCGTGCCACGTGCCATCCTGGGTCATCTCCTCCTGAATCTGCCGCACCGTGTTGGCGATGAGCACCGAGCGGCAGAGGTTGGGTTCCACCAGCATGTGGCAGAGTTGCAGCTTCACCAGGGACATGTCCAGGAGCGACTGCCGCTGCAGGCTGTAGGGTACTGTGCGCAGGCCGGCCAGGGCACCCTCTACATCCTCCTCATGGTCGGCACACTTCCTCTTCAGTCCCCGCGAGAACATCATGCCCTGTGGAGACCAGGAGTCACTTAGTGCACGGCAGAACCACTAGCCGACACCACCACACAGCCCAGTCCCCAACGGTCCAGGGAACAGCGCCGGTGTAACTAGCAGTGAGGACACAGGCTCAGGAGACACCCCTCCCTCAGATCAGCCACCTGCCGGCAAAGGCCTGCAGTCCAGGTGGTCACATTGTCCTGTACAAATGACAACTCTCTGAACAACAGCACAATGTTCCCCACCAAAAAAGATAAAGGAACTAAAACTATGAAAAAGACATATTTTAGGGTACCTGCATAACGAACATGTGTATACCTAACCCTGAATTGTACCCCACATCTTCAAAATAAAAAAAAATATTAAAAGAAGAAAATATACATTTTTAGTGATGTGAGATGCAAATCTGCATCACAAATCTAACCGTGGTGCCTTGAGAGAAGGGACTGGGGTGGAGTAAGCCAAATGGGCACAGCACCTCCAGCCCTCAGATGGCCAGGACCTGGCCCCAGTCTCCTGCTGACACTGACCGAGGACAGTCACCTGTGCTGTCAGAAGGTTTGTTTGCTGTCCCTAAAAGCACCTGCACATACATGGCAGAGACAGCAACTGTGCTGGAGCTTCACGCGGGGGGCCGCGGTCACTGCCCTCAGAGCAGGCCCTGGCAGAGCCACCGGCCATAGGTACCCTTTGCTCCCATTCCTGAAGCCGCCCTGGGTCTCACACTGACCCCCGAGTCCCCCTGAGTCCATCTCTCCAAAGGCAGAGGCCCTGGGGTGGGGCTGGCTCCATCTGCTACCCACGAGTCCAACTCCATCCACTCTGAAACTCCACCCAGGTACAAGCTAGGTCCTACCAAGAACCCCGAGAGGCAGCCTCTCCCCTCAACCAACTTCTCTCTTCAAAGGGACCAACATGCTGTGGGGTGTGTGTGTGTGGGGGGGGGTCCCGCCAGGACTCTGTGGCTCCTATGGTGGGCCACAGAAGTCCTCAGCATGGCTCACAGCACTGGCACTGCAGGTTGAAAATGCAGATTCCTGGGCCTTACCCCAGACCTGGGCCAGCTCTGGGCAGGCACCTGCAGCTCAGCCCGCATTACTCACTGCAGACACTGGTACAGCAAAAGTGTGAGAGCATTAGAGTGCAGAGCAGAGCATGGCTCTGGCTTTTCACCTGCACCACCTGGGCCAGCCACTCTGGGATGGTCCGAGGACGCAGAACACTGCTGTGCACGCCCCCCCCCAGGGGCCCCCAAAGGTCATGGCTGCTGGTTCTCCCTTCGACAAAAGCCCTGCTTTCTCCTGAATTTTCTTTCATGCCATAGATCTCACCACCCATGATATAACACTCTTACATTTTATAAAACTAAGTGACCTTTGGGCATTTATCCCAGAGATGCGAAAACCACTGTCCATAAACAACCCCCTTCAACAGGGCACAGCTCCACAAACACTAGTCCATCTACTCCATGAAATCTTACTTGGCCACAGGAAAGAGCTCAGGGTAAGGGCCCTTTGCCCCGGACTGTGATGGGGTTCTATGGAGCACACACCTGCATGTGTACACACATCCTACGTGGCCACACAGACTTGGACCGGGCCATGCATCCTGTGTTCTGCACAGGTACCAACCCTGGGAGTAACAAAGGAAGGGCACACAGGATCTCCTGTAAGTTAAAAAATACAAAAAACACGAAGTGACCATAGCTTATTCCCCCTACAGGACTAATTTCTCCAAAAGAGCAGGCAGACATTGCCATGGACACAGCCCCTCAAGGCCATGGGTACCCTTGTCTCTAGCTTCTTAATGCTTTTTTTGAGTCGAAGTCTCACTCTGTCACCCAGGATGGAATGCAGTGCACACTCACCGCCACCGCAGCTTCGACCTACTGGACTCAGGTGGTCCTTCCACTTCAGCCTTCCAAGGAGCACAGGCACGCACCATGCCCAGCTAACTTTGGATTTACTGCAGACAAGGTCTTGCCAAGTTGCCCAGGCTGATCTCAAACTCCTGGACTCAGGCAATCCTCTTGCCTCTGTCTCCCAAAGCACTGAGATTACAGGCATGAGCCACTCCACCCGGCTCTCAATTCGTGTTTTTTTTTTTTGAGGTGGAGTCTCACTCTGTTGCCCAGGCTGGAGTGCAGTGGCACACTCATGGCCACCACAGCATTGACCTGCTGGGCTCCGGTGATCCTTCCACCTCAGCTTTCCAAGTAGCCGGAACTACAGGTACACGCTTCCACACCCAGCTAATTTTTGATTTATTGTAGAGACAAGTTGCCCGGGCTGGTTTCGAACCCATGGGCTCAGGCAGTCCACTCACCTCAGCCTCCCAAAGTGCTGGGATTATAGGCTGAGCCACTGAGCCCGGCCTTATTTTTTTTTTTTGGTTGGAGTCTCACTTTGTCACCCAGACTGGAATGCAGTAGCAAGCTCATGGTTACCAGGGCATTGACCTGCTGGGCTCTGGCAATCCTTCCACCTCAGCCTTCCAAGTAGCCAGAACCACGGGTGCATGCTACCACGTCTGGCTAATTTTTTATTGATTGTAGAGATGAGGTCTCGCCAAGTTCCCAGGGCTGGTCTCGAGCCTGCAGGCTCAGGCAATCCACTCATCTCGGCCTCTCAAAGTGCTGGGATTATAGGCTAAGCCACCAAGCCCAGTCTCTCAACTCTGTTCTTTTTTTTTGAGAAAGCAGGATTTATTGCGAGGACAGAAAAGCTCCCACAGTTGGAGCGGATTCACTCTATTTAAATGAATTGGCCAGGCACTACCTACAGTCCCAGCACTTTGGGAGGTTGAGGTAGGAAGATCGCAGGAGGCCAGGAGTTCAAATGGTGCAAGAGAGTGAGACCCCACCTCTAAAAAATAAAATAACTAAAAACAAATAAATGATTGTAAGAATGAGTTTATCATCAAAATATATGACAAATATTTAAATTATTTCTGGTAAGTATTCAAGTTTTGTCTTGCCTGCAAATTTAACTTTTACAGAGTTTTTTTTTTTTTTTTTTTTTTTT
>NW_007245946.1:297649-303379 GCF_000164805.1 Carlito syrichta
CTGGGCGACAGAGTGAGACTCCAACTCAAAAAAATAAATAAATAAAAATAAAAAAATAAAAAGACCCTTATGTTGGGAAAAAAATTAAGTCCCAAGGGTTCCTCTGTGGCAAGTCACTTAACCCCTTTGGTTTTTACTGTCTGTTTTCAACTGTATCTAAAATTCTGGCCCTGCATGACAACGGATTTAATTTAGGACCCAAACCAATCACACACACAAAGTAAGTCCTACTTTACAGACGGAACTCCTGGCCTTCCCTCACCCTGCAAGTCCAGCAGCACAACCCCTACAGGCAGGGTCTGCAGGGGACCAGCATGACTGACCAGCAGAGGGTGGGGGCAACTCACAGAAGGAACCAGAATAAGAAGGGAGCAACTAGGGAGCCCCACAACTCACAAAGAAGTGGCTTCAGTAGTTATGCTGAGCACTTGATGCCCTGTGGCCCTCCGTCCCTTTCCTCGTGGGGTCCTTAGAAATCCCGGGAAGTGGCCAGATGCGGTGGCTCATGCTGTGATTACAGCACTTTGGGAGGCTGAGGTGAGAGGACTGCCTGAGCCCACGGGTTCGAGACCCGCCTAGGCAACTTGGCAAGACCTCATCTCTACAATAAATCAAAAAATTAGCCAGGCGTGGTGGTACATGCCTGTACTTTCAGCTACTTGGAAGGCTGAGATGGAAGAACCATCTGAGCACAGCAGGTCGAGGCTGCAGTGGTCATGAGACTCCAACTCAAAAAAGAAAGAAAGAAAACTCAGGCAGTGGGGCCATAAGGCCTACCCCAGGGATACCCTTGCAAGCCTTTCTGGAAGCCAGGTATGAGGTCTGGAAGCCTCCTGGTGGGGTGCTAAAGGGCTGATGATTGAGCACCGGCTGGTGTGTCAGCAGCTCCAGAGATGGCCCCACCAACACCGAGGACCGCACATGCCACAGCACCTCGACCGTGTGTAAGGCGGAGCTCTGACCCAGAGCCTGCAGCCGTTCATCCAGAAGCCAGCCAGGAGGCCGGCTGCTCCAAGTCAGACCTGTAGGACGCCTGGCTGCCAGCTCTGAGGACGGCCTGGGAAGCTCAACAATGGCTTCTACAACTGGCTAGGACCTGCCTAATAACTGACAACTTCACCTTAGGACCAACCACAGAAAGCCCCACTCAGCCCCAAACCATCTCACAGCAGTCCGGCTTCTCAGGGTCACCCCAGCTCCCATTAGGGCACTCCACCTGCTGGGTGAAAGGAGGAACCCCGAGAAACTCAAACTTAGTTGACATTTTGTCTCAGTATAGCCATTTTTGCTTATACTGACGTACTTTAAATGAGCACAGGTAAGACATAAACAGATAAAATTTCCAATATGCAGGTTTTCGGAAGCATTCAGACATTTTACTGCAGACTAAGCTGGCAGCCTATCCCAGCCCCTTGGCAAATCTCCATCAGATGCAAGACAAGGACAGCCCAGCCTTTCAATTCATGGTTTAGCATAATAATCTCTAAGAAACTTTCAGGCCCCTTAGCTGGCTGAAGCCATAGAAATGATAAGACCACCTTTTTGCTAGGGAGATTGTGGACTGACAATGCCTGACAAGTCTCTTGCAGAAAAAACCCCTCTCCTTGTCTCCTCCCATCCAGCCTACCACCGAGGCAGTAATCATGTGACTAACACACCTATCTGCCTGCTGGCCATCACCTGATGTCAGTACCTGAGCTTACCAGCCCCTCTGTGATGACATGGAACAGACCACCACTCCATCACCTTATCGATCTTCCCCCATCAAAGGGAAGGATTAAAAGGACTCATCCACAAGCACCATTGCCAGGTCATTGCAGACTTTGCCTTGCTAAGCTCTGGTGTGACCATGTGCTCTCTGAGCTGTGGCCAGGCCATGTTTCCTGGCTTTGACCCTCTGCCCTACCTTGGGGAGGTGAATCTCCTCTCTCTTTCTAATTTAGTTTTAAAATAAACTATATTTTCCAATCTAATGTCTGTGCAATTCTTTACATCTTTTTATTTATTTTATTTTTATTTTTTATTTTTGAGTTGGAGTCTTACTCTGTCGCCCAGACTGGAGTGCAGTGGCCACTCCCAGCCACCACAGCCTCAACCTGCTGGGCTCCGGCGATCCTTCCGCCTCAGCCTTCCGAGTAGCTGGAACTACAGGCACGCGCTACCACACCCGGCTAATTTCTGATTTATTGTAGAGATGAGGTCTCACCAAGTTGCCCAGGCGGGTCTCGAACCCGCGGGCTCAGGCAATCCACTCACTTCAGCATCCCAAAGGCGCGGGATTACAGGCTGAGTCACCGAGCCCGGCTCAATTCTTTACATCTTTCATGCGGCATCAGATCACACACTGGAAACCCACACCCCCAGTGGGCCTGATCTAACACTCTGGAAGCTCAGTTGGGAGTGTGACCCTAACACAGGGTTTCCACTGTGAAGCCCTCTCCCCCCGCAAGTCTCTGCCCAATACCCATAAGGGGCCAGTTCCCATGTATAGCAACACTGAATCCACAGCCCTGCCTGTCTCATGCGGGTGTCTTGTCTCCACAGTTCACTGTAGACAATCTAGAGTATCAAGCACCAGTAAGACTGCTCAGAGGCCAGCGAAAGCCAGCACCATGCGGGCTCCCTCCGGCCTCCTCAGCATGCGCCTCCCTGAAGGCTAGCACACAGTAAGTGCCCACATGCTCTGCTCATGCCACGCCTGTGCTACGCAAGAGCTTCCCATCACTCCCAGGAGCCCATGTCACGACACAGTGTACTACATGGTGTTGAACCTTCAGCCTCACGTGGTAGTCCCACTATTGGCTGTTTCCCATCACAGCTGAGATGGGTCCTAACTCCCTAACTCTGGGTGCTCTGCTCTTCCCGGTGTTTGTTTTTCTCAGCCTCGGTTCCTTGGAGTGATTCTCAAAAGGTACAGAGGATTGTTCCTCGCCTGGTCAGCTCCCTGGAATGCCCTGGCTACATTCCAGAGAGGCTGGGGGCTCCCTGATCTTCTGTGCTCATCTCTGCACATCTGCTGGGAATCATCTCTGCACATCTGCTGGGAACCCACCCCCTCACCAGGTCTCAGAGGCCCACCCCCCACCCCCCCCAGTGTTCTGCCCATAGGGTCTCAATCCTACTGTGGCCCATGTCCACTCTTCTGTAGGGCCAGGCACTGTATGGTTAGCCCAGACTACTCGTTCTCAGATGTAAACATGCTTTCAGGATTCAAAATAAACAGGCTGAGTGGATAGGATGAGGTATACTTTTTTTTTTTTCTTTTTGAGTCGGAATCTCACTCTGTTGCCCAGGCTGGAGTGCAGTGGCACACTCACAGCCTACACAGCCTCGACCTGCGGGGCTCAGGCGATCCTTCCGTCTCAGCCTTCCAAGTAGCTGGAACCACAGGCGCATGCCACGACACCTGGCTAATTTTTTGTAGAGATGAGGTCTCGTCATATTGCCCAGGCTGGTCTCGAACCCGTGGGCTCAGGCAATCCTCTCACCTCGGCCTCTGAATGGGATTATAGGCTTGAGCCACCGCGCCTGGCCCTGAGAGGATATGGTATACTCTGACAATGGAATTCAACTCAGCAACAGAAAACCCTGGCGACCTATGCCACAACACAGATGAATCGCAAACGTTACACTGAACAGAAGCAGCAAGACACGAGAAAAATGGACTGTAGGGGTCTATTTATCTGAACCTCTAGTACAGGTAGAGCAAAGGAAACCTAAGTTGTACAAGTGCAGGCCAGCCACGGGTGGTGGGAGACAAGAGGTAGCAAGAACCCCTCCACAACAAGGGCACACGGTCTACACAGCCACCTGGGCCACACAATAGCCAAGTCACTGAACTGTACAATTAATCCCTGTCCACTCCACTGTGTTCAATCACACTTGGATTATAAAGAAAAAGAAGCTGACAGATGGGGGAGGAAAGCACATAAAAGTCTAAAACCTCGTCAGACGCTGCCTCTATGGTGTCCCACCCAAGGTTCTGAAACCTATTCTGGTGCCATGGTGGCACACATGTTCAGAGTTACTTTAAGCCTCTTCTGTCCAATGTTCTCAAGTCTCAGTGGCTGTGAATTTTGTTACACCCAGTATTACTACATAAGGACTAAAGCTCATGGGCACTTTTCACAACTGTGTGGTCCCACAGAGCTGTCACCCATCACCTCCAATGGCAAGTCTGGGAGTAAAGGGCACAAGGCCAGGCCCACAAGAAGCCAGCCCGAGGGCTGCCCCATCCACACATTAGTGTTGGGGACAAGGTCAGCAGAGCATGGTTCCGAGGGGCAAGGAGGGATGCCGAGAACAGAGGCGAGGCACACGGGCTCTCCTGGGTACAGCTCCCATGGCCACCTTGTGACTCTGGCCTGAGATTCCTTAACCTTTCTGATACTGGGATGGATGACACATGGTCTTCCACACATCTAGGTCAGCTCCTACAATCCTGACTCCTTAGAGATTAGCCTGCAGGGGTACCCTCAGTCATCTTACACCACTGCCTGGGGCCTCTAGAACTAGCCTTTCTGGACAGAAGAAGAGAGCCAGAGGGACCGACATGGCGACAGGCAGGTAGAACGGCCGGCATGGCACCAGGGAATGCGACAAAGGCCAGCAGGAAACGAAGCAGTGCTGTGGCCGCTGAACTACAGCCACCCAAGGCTGACATGCTAAAGCTCAGGGACCCATCATACTATAACGCTGAGGGCAGCATCAATTCTCACCTGCAGGCCTAGCCAACCCAGAGGCGGGAAGAAATGCAGACTCCGCCAGGCTCGGTGACTCAGCCTGTAATCCTGCGCCTTTGGGAGGCTTAGGTGAGTCGATTGCCTGAGCCTGTGGGTTCGAGACCCGCCTGGGCAACTTGGCAAGACCTCATCTCTACAATAAATCAAAAAATCAGCCAGGCGTGTAGTGTGTGCCTGTAGTTCCAGCTACTTGGAAGGCTGAGGTGGAAGGATTGTCGGAACCCAGCAAGTCGAGGCTGCAGTGGCCAGGAGCAGCCACTGCACTCCAGTCTGGGTGACAGAGTGAGACTCCAACTCAAAAAAAAAAAAAAAAAGAAAATGCAGACTCCTAGATTCTGATCAGCAGGGCCAGGGTGGCTGGCAACAGCCTCAGCTCCCACCTGACCCATCCCTTCTGCAGCTGGACCTGCAGTCACTCCCAAGCACTCTTGGGTCTTGGGTTTTTAAGTCAAACCAACACTAACCATTTCAATTCCTATCCCACATCAGATTGGCTTGAAGACATTTCATCAAAGAAAAACAAAGAAAGAAAAGTTGCAAGGTCTCCAGCTGCAACTCAAAGTGATGGGCACCTGGGAAATCATCATTCCACGCTCCATTACAGTCTGCTGGAGATATTTCATCAACAATTACTAAACAGTTAACTTCAGATACTTTTGTTACTCTAAACAATGCACAAACTTCCTTTTCCCCCGGGAACACGTTTCAATGAAAGCTGAACTTCCCAGCCCCCTTTCCAAAATAAAACCTGCCACTCTGCCTAGAAAAACGCTGTGCCTGACTTTTTATACTGGACTTCTGCTCTAATTGTAAACCATGGTGGCACGTGGAAACAGAGGAAGGTTTACAGGACTCTAAACTTAATTTGTGAACAAGCCGGTTTTTTTTTTGTTTGTTCGGTTTTTGAGTTGGAGTCTCACTCTGTCGCCCAGACTGGAGTGCAGTGGCCGCTCCCGGCCACCGCAGCCTAGACCTGCTGGACTCTGGC
>NW_007245946.1:303579-304269 GCF_000164805.1 Carlito syrichta
TGTAGAGATGAGGTCTCACCAAGTTGCCCAGGCGGGTCTGGAACCCGTGGGCTCAGGCAATCCACTCACCTCAGCCTCCCAAGGCACGAGATTATAGGCTGAGCGGCTTTCTTTCTGGGGCGCACTCTCCAAGAGATTAACTCGGTTCTGCTGTGTCTGAGGCAAAGGCCACAGAAGGAGACAGAGCGGGACCCTCTGTTTGGCCCAGCGCATCTCCACAAGTTCTCCAAAAGGACTTCATGGAGATCCCATCTGAGGAACACGAAGAGTTTGAAGCCACGGAGGAAGCTCGTCTGCGGTTTCTGAAAGCCGTCGGGGAACTTATCCTGGTCCCGCAAAACGGCAGAGAACATGCTGACCAGCCAGGGCTTGAGAATGCACCCCTCCTACTGCCCTTCTGAGGTCCGTCGCCCCGGACCGGGCAGCAAGGGCGAGGCAGAGCAGACCACCGAGGCTGGCCATTGGCTCCAGAAAACGGTTAGAGAGAAGTGGGCCACCGCGCCGTGGGGGCGGGAAGCCACCGCAAAACGTGCTTCGCACTCCCTTCGAAAACGATTAGAACCAGAAACAAAGGAAGAGTCGGTGCCGGCAGCACGCCACGGGCCAAGGGGATGCGGGAGGGGGCCCGGGGGATGGAGCCCGCCGCGCCCCGGCAAGGGACTGCGCGCCCCGCAGAGCCCAGTTCTGCTG
>NW_007245946.1:304575-305369 GCF_000164805.1 Carlito syrichta
TACTCTGCCATCATGTAGAACTAGAAACATACGTGTATATATCATGTAGAGCTAGAAATGTAGAACTAGAAACAAAATAGTGCTCAAAAGCAAACAAATAAGTAAGTAAAATAAAAGTGATGGGAGTATATCAAAGGGGCATCGGAGCAACTTAAAGAGTTTCCAATGACAAATTCTGGAGAAAAAAAACTAAATAAGTGAAGCAGCATTGATCACAAGCTAAAGTATAAAATAAGTATTCTTTATTATATAAATAAATAATTGAATAAATTAAAATAAGTGAAAAGAGCCAACTCACGAGGGGCAAAATTTCCAAATTAGGGGGCGATATTCCGCCATTACGGACCCACAAATGGCATGCACGGCGCCTCATGCCTCCATCTCAGTATTTGGCCGGGCGCGGGGGCGGGGATCCGGTTCAAACAGGAGTGGGCGGGCAGTCGGAGGCGCGTGGCAAGCGCAGCGGCGGGGCCGTTGGAGAAGGCGCGCGCCATCAGCCTCCCACCTTGCCCCGCGCGCCCGGTCCCGCCCCGCTCCGCCGACTCCCAGGTCTCCCTGCGCCCGCCCCGCCCTGCCAGCTCCCGGGTCTCCTTGCGCCGGCCCGGAGCGCGCCTGCGCCGGCTCCCAGGGCTCCTCGCGCTCGGCACTGAGTGCGCTTGCGCAGAAAGAGGGCGTTGCTTGGCGGAAAGGACCCAGAGGGGCGGGGCGGGCCGAGGAGTGGAGAGGGAGTGTTCGAAATGGGGGGGGCGGGGGCTACTGGCTCCCTCCCGGAAGCGCCTGCGGGGGGGGGGAGC
>NW_007245946.1:305389-306703 GCF_000164805.1 Carlito syrichta
CGCGGCGCGGCCGTCCCGGCGGTCTGGGGGCCGGGGTCCCTCTAGGGCCTTACCCCGGCGTGCTGGGAGGACACGGAACCGTGCAGGTCGAAAGCAAGGGAGACGTTTAAAACAGGGTCGCCTCGTGGAACAGGTCTCGAGTGGGACGCGGGATCACGGATCATCCATTTAGTGTAGCCGGGTACCCAGTGGGGCGCCGCCGCCTCCCGGGCGGACGCTGGAGGGGCAGGGCCGAGCCGCGCCCCGGCCCGTGGGTGGGCGCGTCGGAGAGGCTGGCGTGGGACCGGGCCTGTCCTGCCGGTTCGGGGACGCCGCAAGCGTGGGGCGGGCCCCGGAGGCCGCCGGGAAGGATCCTGCGAGCCCGCGAGAGGGCGTCACGGGGTGGGCGGTGTTTCCCCCAAGGGGCGTGCTGGTCTTGCGAGTGGGCCGGAGACTCCTGGTGTGGAGCGGAGGAGGGACGGGGTCGGAACCGCCTGGAAGGATCGCTGCTAGGAGCAGATTGAGGCCGGGCTGGATGGCTCAGCCTGCCATCCCGGCACTCTGGGAGGCCGAGGCGAGTGGATTGCCGTAGCCCGCGGGTTCGAGACCCGCCCGGGCAACTTGGGAGGCCTCGTCTCAACAATACATCAAAAATTAGCTGGGCGTGGTAGGCGCGTCTGTACTTCCAGCTACTTGGAAAGCTGAGATAGAAGGGTCGCTGGAGCCCAGCAGATCGAGGCTGCGGTGACCGGGAGCGTGCCTCTGTACCCCAGCCTGGGCGACGGAGTGAGACTCCACCTCAAAAAAAATAGTAGATTTGGAGAAAGGGGCAGGAAGGCCGGAAGTTGCAAGTCAGGTGGCTTCCTGCAACGCTTCAGGTAACAGGCAGTGGTACTTAGATGACTGCGTCAGAATTTAAGGTTCATGCATACCAAGCAAAAAGTGGAAAGACTAATTGGGGAAAAACGTCCTCCCCTAGCCATATCCCTCTGACAAAAACGATTAAATTCCTTTATACACAGATGTCCTGCAAATGAAAACGATTAGCAAAGTTATAGATAAGCGGGCAAAGAATATTAACACACAGTTCAGAGCAGGGGAAATACGAATATTCCTAAACAGGTGAAAAGACTCTCAGCCCCAGCCAGAACAAGAGCCATACAAAGTTAGGCTGGAGTGCCGTTTGCAAGATTAGCAAAGGTAAAAACTACTCTCTGGAGTAAGATCATATCTTTCAGAGTCTCCATTCTTTCCTCCGCAAATGTCCAGCATTCGATATAATTTTTTTTTTTTTTTTAGTTGGAGTCTCACTCTGTCGCCCAGACTGGAGTGCAG
>NW_007245946.1:306889-324757 GCF_000164805.1 Carlito syrichta
AACCCACGGGCTCAGGCAATCCACTCACCTCAGCCTCCCAAAGGCGCCGGGATTACAGGCTGAGCCACCGAGCCCGGCTCGATATAATTTTTAAATTATTTTTAATCGATGTGTAATTGTACATATTTGTGGGGTGTAGTGTGGTATTTCAATACATGTATGTATGTGTAATGATCAAATCAGGGTACTCATCATATCCGTCACCTGAGACATTTCTTTGTGTTGGGAACAATCACAGTTCTTTCTTCTAGCTATTAAAAAGTATGCAATAAATTATTGTGAGCTATAGTCAATAAAATATTAACAGGCATGCCAGAACACAGGACCAAATAACAAGACAAAAACCATAGTAGAAATCTGTGGCTACCCCAATGTTGAATTTATCAGATTTTCCTCTCTTTTTTTTAAACACTATTCCCAAGGCAGAAAGATTTTTCAGTAACAGTAATCAATGTACTCAGGAAACAATGGCAAGAACTAGAATCTCTAAAGACTCAAATCAAAATAGCAGCAATCTTATACAAAGTCTTTTAGATCACAGAGGAAATTCTTACCAACTCGCTCTACAAACTAACATAACCTTGATACTAAAACTTGCAAAGGCCATGACAAGAGAGAAACCTTTACAGGCCATTTTCTCTGGTGAACATACACTGACAAACAGGGTATTTCATCCCACCCAAGTTGGGTTTATTCCAGGAATGTCAGGTTTATTTATTTTTTTATTCTGAGTAGGGACCTCACTCTGGCACCCAGGCTGAAGTGCAGTAGCACACTCGCGGCTACCCCACCCTTGACCTGCTGGGCTCAGGTGTTCCTACTGCCTCAGCCTCCCAAGTAGCTGGGATAGCTGGGACTACAGGTGCTCACCACCATGCCTAGCTAATTTTTTTATTTCTTGTGGAGATGAGTTCTCACCAAGTTGCCCAGGCTACTGTTGAACTACTGGACTCAAACAGTCCTCTCATCTCCACCTCCTGAAGTGCTGGGATTATGGGCATGAGCCACCGTGTCTAGGCTAGTGTTTTTATTTACTCCCTAAAGTAATGCATACATTTATTATATTGTCAGTCGATCCCAACAGATATTTTTGTTGTTGTTTGGAGTTGGGGTCTCACTCTGTCACCCAGGCTAGAGTGCAGTGGCACTATCACAGCTCGCTGCAGCCTCAACCTCCTGGGCTCAGGCGATCCTCCTTCCTTAGACTCCAAAGTAGTTGGGACTATAGGTACATGCCACCATGCCTGCTAAAATTTTTTTTTGGTACAGAAATGAGGTCTTGCTATGTTTCTCAGACTGATCTTGAATTCCTGGACTCAAGCAATCCTCTGGCCTTGGCCTCCCAAAGTGCTGGGATTATAGGTGTGAACCACCATGCCTGGCCCCAGAGGGTGTTTTGGGAGCTTACAAAAATAACACGAAAAATCTACAGAAGGCAGGTTCGGTGGCTCAGCCTGTAATTCCGTACCTTGGGAGGCTGAGGTGAGTGGATTGCCTGAGTCCACAGGTTCGAGACCCTCCTGGGCAAGTTGGTGAGACCTCATCTCTACAATAAATCAAAAAATTAACTGGGTGTGGTAGCGCGCGCCTGTAGTTCCAGCTACTTGGAAGGCCTTGGCTGAAGGATCGCTGGAGCTCAGCAGGTCGAGGTTGTGGTGGCCAGGAGCGGCCACTGCACTCCAGTCTGGACGACAGAGTGAGACTCCAACTCAAAAAAAAAAAAAATCTACAGAAATACAGGATATTGGAAGACCATCCTGAGAATAAGGAAAAAAAAGAGGATAAAAGAGACCTACCTCAATATCAGTTATCTTTTGCTGTATAACAAAATTCACTGGACATAGTACCTTCAAACAGTGGCCATTGAATTGCTGGCATTTTGGATTAGAGTCAGCTTACTCTACCCATGAGGCTGGGCTCACTGAACGTTTGGGTCTTGGCAGGGATGATGGTGGGTCCCTGTGCCTTCTCCAGGAATCCATCCCATGTGGTAGAACTGCTAGCAGCACCAGCGCTTGGGCTCTTTACAGCTCTGCTTGGGTCATATGTGCCCATGTGCTGTTGGCTGGAACACATCTGGCCAAGCCCTTGGCCAGTGTGGATGTGGGAAGACAGAGTTCTCTGGGACATTGGAACATACTACAAGTAAACTTAAATGTATACTTAGTAATGACAGACACTGGAGCAACCCCTTTGGTCTCCTCCTACAGTGGGAACATCTCTGTCCTCTCAATAAATCCTGCTTTCTCAAAAAAACAAAAAATGATAGACACTGCTATAGACTATAAGTAAAATTAAATATATACAGATGCTCCTCGAGTTAGGACAGAATTATGTCCAAAAAAAAAAACCATTGTAAGTTGAAAATATCAAAAATAAGTTGAATATGCATTTAATATACTTATCCTACCCAACATCATAGTTTAGCCTAGCCTGCCTTACATGTTCTCAGAACACTTATCTTAGCCTACAGCTGGACAGAATCATGTCACACAAAGCCTATTTTATAATAAAGTGCTGAAGACCTCATGTAATTTATTGACTACTGTACTGAAAGTCAAAAGCAGAATGCTTGTGTCAGTACACAAAGTGTGGTTTCTACTGGATGTGGATTGCTTTTGCACCATTGTAAAGTTGCAAATTTGTAAGTTAAGTTATCACAGGTCAGAGGCCATCTGTGTTTACAAAACTCCCCCAGGAAATACCATAATGAATAGCAAAATTGTGAAAGCGATAAAGCGTTCTCCCATTACCAGGAGTGAGATGATGGTGCCTGCCCCACCACGCGCAGGAGGACTTGGCTTGTGCAGGAAGGCAAGAGAAAGGAATAGAAGTTACTAGGATTTGCAAAGGAGAACTAACATCTTTTTTTTTCTTCTCTCTAGAAACATTGTCATTAATCTCAGAAGGTAAAATTTTGAATGTAGAAAATCCGAAAGACTTCAAATGACCCATTCAAATTAATAAAGAATAAGAAGGGAATGGTGGCTTATGCCTGTAATCCCAGCACTTTGGGAGGCTGAGGCTGGAGGATCACTTGAGGCCAGGAGTTTGAGACTAGACTGGGGCAACTCAGACCTCATCTCTACCAAAAATTAAAAAATAAGGATAAGGAAAGGTAGAAAGAAAAAGAATGGAAAATATACACCAGGCAATATAAACCAAAATATAATAATAATAAACAAATTAAGCTAAAAAAATAAAGAAGCAGGATTATCTGACATGTTAAATTGAATTGTTTGGCCTAAAAGCTTCCCCTGCATATGTGAGCTGTAATCAAACTTAATGTGTGAACAAATTGTATCCTAACCTAAGAATAGCAACTTGTAACGTGTAGCCAAGTCTCAGCCAATCATAGTAGTTGAACCTCCAGCCAATCAGAGGCTGAAAGCTGCCAAAACATGACCAAAGAAGGCAAACTGCCAACTGCAACCAATCAGGTTACTTCTGTGTGGCGTTTCCTCTTCTCTGGCTATAAATACAAGCCTTTACGTTGCTAGGTGGAACATTCTGAACCATTTTTGGTCTGGACTGCTGCCCATCTTTTTTCTGCTTAATTAAAATTCTGTTAAACTTAACTAGTCACAGATTTTTCTTTTTAGCAGATACACAGTCAACACAGGAAAGTCAATTATATTTCTATATACAAGTAGCCATTATAAAATACCTTTTTACTTATCACCACATTGAATGTATTCCAAGATTGACCTATTTTTTAAAAAAAATACCTTTTTAGGCTGGGTGCAGTGGCTCACGCCTATTATCCCAGCAATTTGGGAGGCGGAGGCAAGAGGATTGCCTGAACCCACGGGTTCAAGACCAATCTGGGAAATATGACAAGTCCTTTTCTCTACAATAAATGAAAAAAATTAGCCAGGCGTGGTGGTGCTCGCCTGTAGTTTCAGCTACTTGCAAGGCTGAGACGGAAGGATTGCCTGAGCCCAGTAGGTTGAGGCTGCAGTGACTGTAAGCATGCCACTGCACTCCAGCCTGGGGGATAGTGAGACTCTGACTCTAAAATAAAATAAAACACCTTTTAAAATAATATCGTTTCCAAAGCAGCCAAAGCATCAGCACCTAGGAATAAGTTGAACAACAAATATGCAAGAACTACACAGAAAACTACAAGATATTGCTGAGAGAAATGAACAACTATCTAAACAGAAGAATGTACCAGGCTTATGGATCTGTTGTAAAGATATCAGAGATCGCCAAATTCATCTTCAGATGTAATGCAATCCCAGCTTGTTTTTATGGGAGCTGACACACTGATCCTAAAATCTATATGGCAATACAGAAGTCCCAGAAGAGCCAAGATGAACTTGAAGAACAAGGAAGTCATGACCTGGACAGTCGCATTAGAGGTCTTGTGGAGAACCTACCAGAGCTGGGCACATACATTGCCTGGGACTCAGTGTTCTTTCTCTCTGTATGTGACCACCAGAAAGGCATGCACGTGTTCACAAGAAGATGTACAAGAAAACAACAAGGTGGTTGTTTCCTTTTTCTAGTTAGGGTCTTGCTCTGTCACCCAGGCTGGAGTGCACGATTACGGCTCACCACAGCCTTGACCACCTGGGCTCAGGTGATGCGCCTTAGCCTTCTGAGCAGCTGGGACTACGAGTGCATGCCACCATGCCCTGCTAAGTTTTTTTTGTTTGTTTGTTGGAGTTGGAGTCTCACTCTTTGCCCAGGCTGGAGTACAGTGGTATGCTCATGGCCACCCCAGTGTTGACCTGCTGGGCTCCAGCGATCCTTCTACCTCAGCCTTCCAAGTAGCTGGAACTACAGGCTTGTGCTACCATGCCCGGCTAATTTTTTTAATTATTGTAGAGATGAGGTCCCACCATGTTGTCCAGGCCAGTCTCGAGCCCGCAGGCTCAGGCAATCCTGTCGCCGCAGCCTCCCAAAGTGCTGGGAGTACAGGCTTGAACCACCACGCCCAGCCTCAGTTAAGTTTTTTTTTTTTTAATTTTGTGGAGATGAGGTCTTGCTATGTTGCCCAGGCTGATCTTGAACTCCTGGACTCAAGTGATCCTCTCACCTCGGCCTCCTAAAATATTGGCATTACAGGTGTGAGCCACCACACCTGGCCTGTGGCAAAGTTTATCATAGCCCTGTGAAAGTTGTCAGGTTCAAAATGGAGTCACTTGCCTCAAACCCTGGCAGATGAGAACCAGGAAAGGGAGGATCTTCACGCGTGATTTGCCTGATAACAGGAACTGTCACAGGAAGCATTTCCAAAGTGCAGCTTATATGTCAGTCATGCAGGGACACACAGTCTCACAAACCCCACCCAAGGTGCCAGGTCCTACCCCAGCTCCCAGATCACGAGTCCCACCAACAGCAGCTGACACGCCCAGCAGAACCCTCCAGCTCCTGTGAGATGCTGCCCATGCCAGTGGCCTTTTTCTCAAAACGGCTTGCGTCGCCTCTTCTTTCCCCAGTAAAACCCTAACCTTCCCCTCTGTTCCCCGCACAGAGGCCTCCCTGGTCAGCATGTCTGTTCTGACGGCAGTCCTACTTCTCGTATGTTAGTCCCACGTAAAACCTTTTTTTTCTTACTTAGATGTTCATCTGTATTTGACAGCCTGTGTTAGTCTGTTTTGCGTTGCTATAAAAAAAGACCCTAGGCTGGGTAGTTTATAAAGGAAGGGGTTTATTTGGCTCATGCTCTGCATGGCACTAGCATCTGCCAGCTTCTGGTGAGGCCTCAGGAAGCTTTCCCTTGTGGAAGGAAGGAAAGAGGGTCCCGTAAGGCCAGAGGAACGGGGAGAGAAGGGCAGTGTCGGCTCTTGCCAACACGTGGCTATTTTTTTCTTTTTTTGAGTCGGAGTCTGACTCTGTCGCCCAGACTGGAGTGCAGTGGCACACTCAACGGCCATCACAGCCTCAACCTGCTGGGCTCAGGTGATCCTTCCGCCTCAGCCTTCCAAGTAGCTGGAACTATAGGCGTGCGCCACCACGCCCAGCTAATTTGATTTATTGTAGAGATGCGGTCTCGCCAAGTTGCTGGTCTTGAACCCGTGGGCTCAGGTAATTCTCTTGCCTCGGCCTCCCAAAGTGCCAGGACCCAGTCACCTCCCACCAGACCCACCCTTGCAGTCCTGTTGCCTCCCATCAAGACCTCCCCCACAACCCAGTCACCTCCCACCAGGACCACCCACAACCCAGTCGCTTGCCACCGGCCCATTCCCATGACCCGACACCAACCACCAGACCCTCTCCCATGACCCAGTCACCTCCTACCAGGCCCCACTTCCAACACTAGGGTTCACATTTCCACATATTTGGCAGGACAGCCAAACCATATCAACTGCCCCAACTGAAAGCAACCCAGACGTCCACCCATGGGAGACTGGGGAGACACGAGGCAGGTCTATCCGACGCAGTACACAGTCAGCAGGGAGAGTGATCCCGCGATCGTTTTGTTCAGGGAGAGTCGTGGCCAATTTCACCAATGTGAGCTCAGGCCAGGCAGAGGGGCGCGGTGAAGGACTCCGGGCCTCCAGGAGTCTCCCGGGATCTGGGGACCGATGCCATGTTGATCTGAACGGCCACGCAGAATCAGTGTCCCGTGTGTTTACACATGGAGCATTCTGTGTTTTTCCTCCAATAAATGCGTTCACTGAAGCATTGAAGGTCAAGTCGCCAGAAGCCAGCCCTGGGGGCCGTGGGGGTGCACTGGTGGTGGGCTTCTGTGGCCTGCAAGGCTCCAAGTCTGCCCTTTTGTTCCTTTGGAGTCCCTCCCCATGCTTGTACATTATCTAGGCAAATCACAAAGTGTTTTTCATAAAGAAAAAAAGCATTTGGCTTTTCAGTCTCACAGCCAAGCACTTCAAGTGGGGTGGCCTGGTGCACATGTGCCCGGCTCTGATTACAGGCAGGAGGTTCACTACAGCACTCCCCTTCCCCTGCCTCACCTCCCGCCCCGCCTCCCACCTCCTCCTGGGCTCCACCTGGGATCCACAGTGGGGCTTCCCTGAGAGGATCTTGCCCTGGGCGGGCTGCTGGGGGGAGTGGTGGGAGACCTCAGCCCAGGTACAGAGGGAAGTCCAACAGCTGGCCAGACTGTAGGCCTGTCCCAGAGAACCGGTGGGAACACCCCTGACAGATGAGCAGTCCCTGGACCTCAGCCCTGTGACCAAGCCACTTGGCCCCTTTCTTCTTTTCTTTCATGTTTTTGTCACAAAGAGCCATGAGCACTGGCAGAGCTGCTGCTACTTAAATGGTAGAAAGTGTCCCCTTCCAGGTTCAGGCTGGCTTGGCTGCAGTAAATACCTGCCCACTCACCCCACACAGGAAAGGAGAGCTGGGGGAGGAAAGGAGGAGTCTGGGAGTCATGGAGCCCCTGTGGGCAGGTGTGGTTCTGACCCATCATGCCCTCTCTCTGCAGGGTCTTGGGCCACAGCCCTCTCTGCCCCTCTGCCTGGACCTCTGTCCACCAGCCACATTGTTCCTGCTTGTAGACACTCCTGCCCCAACTTTGGATTCTGTCCAGGGAGCAGCCCAGGCCTCCTAGGTGCCCTAAGAACCAGCCTGCCGGGGCCAGGCATCTGCCTTGGTGCCACCCGCCCCAGCCAAGCAGGGAGCCTCACCTCCTGGTACAGGAGTCCAGTTCTCAGAGGCAGGCGAGGGTCATGGTTGGTGCCCCAAAGATGCTATGATGGCCCCCTTCCTCAGGGTGACCTTTTGCTACACATGGACAATACATCCGGACCCACAAATACCGCCAGACTTGAGTGGGCAGCTCAGGTGGGCAACCCTCGGGCCCATACCCCTCTGACCTGGGAGACTACACGAGCAACCAGCCCCCATTTCCCCAGGCACAACCTGGCAGGCTGGGTGGTGGCCTCAGAGAGTGTGGGCTCAGTCGTGCCCATTTGGCTGTGTCCACCTGTGTTGCCGCCCCTCAGCTGCCTGGCACCACCTCTTGCTCTTCGGGACATCTGTCACAAGCCTTGCCCCACCCTGAGCCTTGCTTGTCCCAAAACACTGGGTCACCCCCACTCACCACCCCAGAACCTCACCCCCCCACACCGCAGCCACGTTCCTCTGCTGTCCTTGGTCTCATATTCAGGTTGCATGCCTCCTCTCCCTCATGCTCCCAAGGCCTCTGAGGCCTCCCTAGTCTGGTGGCCTCCTCTGCTCTCAAAGCCACGAAGGGCCACACCACGTCTCCCCCTCTCAACTCTCCCAGTGGCCACTCCCCTGTCATACCTTCCTGCGTTGGTCACTGCACGAACACCCTCCTCCCATGCCCCCCGTATTCCTCCTCTGCTCCCCTCCAGATACTGGGGTGCCCCATGCTCTCCTCCCACACCCTGCATGACCTCCCCTGCTCCCCCTAGATGCTGGGGTGCCCCACGTCCTGCCACGCCCTTCTCCCATGCCCTGCATGTCCCTCCCTTCCCCTCCAAATGCTGGGGTGCACCATGCTCTCCTCCCCAGCCCTACATTTCCCCCTCTGCCCCCCTCCAGATGCTGGGGTGCCCCAATTCCCTCCTCCAAAGCTCCCACACGTTCCCCCTCTGCTCCCCTTCCAGACATTGGGGTGCCCAGCAACCCGGGCCTCAAATTGCTTCTCCTATGAGGCCCTCTCCTGGCCCCGCACCCAGTCCTGTGACTTAAACATTCATTGACATCAGAGTCCATGAGATGGCCACGTGTCAGCTGTACCATCATTTTAAGCACCCCAGGGGCAGGCAGGATCCTAAGAATGCATCCCCCACAGATACCCTTGTGCCAACCCCCAGAACCTGTGGCTGTGGGCAGGCATCATCCCAAGACTGTGCTGTGCTATCCGGCACAGCTGAGCTGAACACCCCGAGTCCCAGTGGGCCCAGCCTGGCACAGGGGCCCTTAAAGAGGAGCATACTCTCCAGCAAGTACTGGAGGGAGGCAGAGTTCCAAGCAGGAGGGGGATTCAAGACCCTGAGGCTGGTGTGAAGATGGGGAGGGGGGCGGGAGGGACCCATGGGAAGGACGGTGAGGACCTCTAGGAGCAGGGAGCAGCCCCTGAAGACAGCTGCAGGCAGCAGGGACCTCAGCCCGGTGACCCCAGGGCACTGCTTTCTGCCAGGGACAGGAACAAGCCTGGCAGGGGACCCTGAGCTCCAGTGAGAGAGTGGCCAGCCACCACCTGGATTCCAGCCCAAGAACCCACCACACTGTCTGCACATCTGGCCTGCAGGCTGCAGGTTACGAAGATGGGCGGTGCTGGAAACTGCTGAGTTTGTGGTGATAGAAAAGGAAGACAACGCTCACTCAGGAAGAAAAGACTGTTGGACAGTGACAGGTCATCGTTGGGGGGCGTGTCCCAACATGCCCAACTTGGTGTGTGTGTGCATGTGTGTACATATATGTGAGTACACGTGTGTGTGTGAGTGTGTAAGTGCGTGCTGTGTATGTATACACAGGTGTGAGTGTGTCCATGCACACACACGTGTACATGTGTGTGGATGTGTGCGTGGTGAGTATACATGTATGCGTGCATGTGTATGTATGTGACAGTATGTGCATATGTGCACATGTGAGTGGGCATATGCATGCATGTGAGTGTATATGTGTTCACATGTGTACATGTGCTTTGGGTATAATACGTGTGTGTGTACATGTGTGATTGTGTGCTGTTGCTGGTCTTGCCTGCCGCCCACCAGTCCTTCCCACAGAGATGGCCATTGGCACATTCTGTACTGGTCTTCCTAAGAAACCAGTTATCTGGACGCTGTTATTGTCTCCATTATACAGATGAGGACTGTGAGGCAGAGGGGCTGGGTCACTTGTCCAGGGTCCCAGAATAGCTGGCAATTGGGGTGTGGACTCAGGTTGTGTGTGTCCAGTGTCCACATGTAGTCCTCATCATCACTCGTGTGTCACCACAGTGGTCTCTGTCCAGGTAGAGGGCAAATTTTGCTGTCTGGGATAATAAAGATAACACTTGCCAACCTTGGTGGCTCACACCTGTAATCTCAGCAATTCGGAAGGCTGAGGCAGGAGGATCACTTGAGGTCAGGAGTTCAAGACCAGTCAGGGCAACAGAGCAAGACCCTGACTCAAGGAAGGAAAAAAAAAAAAAAACTAACTAACTTATCCCTCTGGGGCAGTTTTGGGTAGGTTTGCTAGCAGTCCCTTGGAAAGATTGGGGTTTCTAAAACACAAGGTTAGCTGTGTGCAAAGCATCCACCTAGGTCACTCTTCATTGCCCATGGGCTTGGAAGAGCCAAAGGAAACTCCTACTACTTGACCTCTTAGAGGAAATCTCAAATTCTCAAATTCTTTCCCCAGAAACTATGTAATAATTACTTACTAATTAGTGAATGCAAAATGCTTGCTAACATTTCAGTGGGGACTCTTGGCAGTCACCGTCATACCCAAGTGAGCGTGTTCTCAGCCCCAGCAGTGGCCGGATGGGCTCCATGGGCCTCCAGTGGGAGGCCATGAGAAGACAGGCTCGCTTCCAGGGGTCTCCTTCTGGAAACACAGCAACTGCAGGAGACAAAAGAAGCTAAAGTGTGGGCCATTCCACAAAGACCCATGAAGGCTGGCACCAACGGGGGCATGGGCCTGGCTCTGCAGAGTCTATGGGGACATTGGCTCCTGATGTTTAAGGTTGACTGCAGTTACTTGGAACTATTTTGTTTACTTTGGAACTATTCCCCGGGGTGTGGAGGGAGCAAGCATCAGGTCGACAACCCATTCCCAGTGGGGCAGAGAACAGTTGTGTGGAGGGTGGGCGAGAGGAAGTGCACCCGGGCACGCAGGCGGGCTCCGCAATGGGGGAGCTGTAGGGAGGGAATACCGGGGACTCTTTGTCCTATGTCTGCCACTTCTCTGTACACTGGAAATTATCTCAAAATAAAAAATTGGGTAAAACACATGCACAAAGCAATGTGTGTGTTTCCCACAGGGGCTTACGCAGGCAGGGGAGTGTTTCGGAAAGGTCTGGAAGGACTGAGGCTTCCAGCCAGGGCAAGCCTCAGCAGAAAGAGGACTGAGCAGCAGCACATCCCCTGGGCTCCGACAGAGTCACGTGGCGCAGGCCTGCAGGTGCCTGTCACAGTGCTGCCTCCTGGAGGCCGCAGTCAGCGACTTGCGGGAAAGCCCAGCCCACGGGTACCATCCACCACCCACTGCCCGGCATCCTCTAAGGCTGTTACTGGGGATACACTGACCTTTTCATAACTGAACTGACCTTTTCATAACTGAACTACCTTCGCAGGTTCCTCCACTGGGGAAGTCAAAGTGAACCTCGGCCTTCATGTCTCAGCACCCACTGTGTGCAGCAAACCTAAGTGTGGGAGAGACATCTCAGCGGATGCCCTCACCAGGTGGGTGGACCTCAGTCACCATTCCCGGATCATGGGTGGGGAAGCCATGAGGGCAAAGCCACCCATCCAGAGTGAGCTGTTCCTCGGGAGTTTGGGGGTTTGTGCACAGTCTCAGAGGAGCATCCAGGTCGCCTGGGATCGCGTCCTCTCTGGGGGTGCACGCCATCCTATCAGTGCCGTACACTAATCCCTACGTCCATCACTCCAGAGTCCTGGTGAGTGCCCACCCCCTTATGCCCCTGTGCTGCTCCCACATGGCCAGGGCCCCTGGCATGTCCCTCCCACAGGCCAGGAAGCTTTGGGCTGGGAGCAGCTGGCCTTCTGGGACTGTGCTCCTTAGAGGCAATAGGATCCCAGAATTCCCTACAAAATGGTTCCAGGCCTACTTTCCAGGGCTTTGCTATCACTTTCTGGGCCATACCCCCATGGGGTCCTCAGCCCCTCACAGTGCCAGGCAGAACTGGGTGGTCCAAGAGGGGAGAATTTTGGCTGGTGCTCTTGAGACACACCACATCCCAGAGAGCCCGGGTCCCTCTGAGCCAGCCCATGCCCCACTGTTCAGGCGTTTCTGTCAGGAGGAAGCTGGAGCGGGTCTCGCGGAACCATCCACTGGATTAGTAGATGCTTTAGATCACTTGGCATGTGTAAATGCTGACAGCTCAGAGGCCTAGCTGGGTTTTGCCAGGCAAAGGTGCAGGAAGAGGTGTGGCCATCTGTCCCTCTCATCATCACCCAGGGACCAGGGGCCTGCTCAAGCATGGGCCCTGTCTGGGAGCTGAGAACTCACCAGTGTCCTCAGGGGTGTCTCCCCACCCAGGGACCCTGTCTGGGAGGGCAAGGTACAGGGCTCAGGGCTCCCCTCCTCAGTCCTCACCTCTCCATGTGGATTGCAGGACAACACATGGTCACCACTGTGGCTTCTTGCCACTGGGGTGTGCAGGGAGCACTTTATGGAGGGATGTAGGAGGGAGCAGCAGTGAACAGGAGTGGGTGAGGGGGTGGTGAATGAATAAGGAAGGGGCAGGAGTGAATGAATGAGTGGGAGAGTGGGTGGTGCATGGGTGAGGGAGGGGCAGGAGTGAATGAATGAGTGATGAGTGGGGAACAAGTGAGCGAAGATGCACCACACCCACCCACACTGGACAGGGGATACCTGGGGAGACAGACCTGTCCTGAAGGGCTTCAACCTGGTGCCCCAAGGGTCTCGGCGTGGAGAGCAGTGACTCTGAGTGTGCCACTGCTCTCCAGCCTAAGCAACGGAGTGAGATTCCAACTCAGAAAAAGAAAAAAAGAAAATGGTTATCCAGACCAGGCCTGCTGGGCTCAGGCTACCCTTCTACCCCAGGCTTCCAAGTAGCTGAACTACAGGCGCATACTAGCATGCCCGGCTAATTTTTTGATTTATTGTAGAGATGAGGTCTCACCAAGTTGCCCAGGCTGTTCTCGAACCCGTGGGCTCAGGCAATCCCCTCACCTCAGCCTCCCAAAATGCTGGGATTACAGGCTTGAGCCACCACACCTGACCTGGATATCTATTTTCTAATTTCATGTGGCTCCCACACATCACTCCCAGGCACCCTCGAGACCTCCCTTGTAATCCCCAGCCCCCACTTGGCCTCCTTCTCCCGACCTCCCTGACTGGTCACATTATTGCCACTGTGCACTGGCATGTCTGTGCAGCTCTCACCCAAGCCACAGTGTCCCCAGCACATGATGTCACTCCTTTGCCCCCCAGGAAGCCAAGTTTGCTGTCCGTAGCTTTGAGACAGCAGAAGATGAGAAAGGGGACTCTGGGCTCCAAGGCTGTATGGGAACTGGGGTGTTGTTTGAAGCCACCGAGTCCATGGCGACTAGTGGCAGTAGCCACAGGACTCAGATCCACCTTGAATGTGATGTGATCCCTTGCACCACTTTTTGCTTTTCCCCAGCCCAGAATATTCCAGACTGTCCCAGAACATACTTCCACTTTTCAGTCCTTGATGGTAGCCATACCTTTTGTCCCGGGAGAAGTGTCAACCTGCTAAGGTAATACTGCCTCGTTTCTTTTAAAACAGGAAGCTGGACAGGGAGAGATAGAGGAATGAAAAATCACCAGATCACCTCTCAGGTACAAGATGCACAGTGGATGGCTGGTACTCTTAAAGTCCAGGCTTTTTTGCCACTATACAATGCAATCATATATCCAAAACTACTTGTATCCCCTAAAGCTGTTGAAATAAGAAATAAAAATTAAAAAAAATTAAAAGTATTGCTGGGGCGTGGTAACGTGCACCTGTAGTTCCTGCGACTTGGAAGGCTGAGGTGGAAGGATCGTTGGAGCCCAGCAGGTCAACCCCGGGGTGACCGGGAGCGTGCCATTGCACTCCAGTCTGGGTGACAGAGTGAGACTCCAACTTGAAACAAACAAACATAAAAGTATTACTTAAAGTAAAAAATACACACACACACACACAGAGACATATACGTATAAAGGAAGCTGGGATGAACATGAATGTACTTTTATTTCCAAACATATGTTCTATTATTTACTTATTTATTTGAGTCAGAGTCTCAGTCTGTCATCCAGGCTGGGGTGCAGTGGCATGATCATGGCCACCACAGCCTCGAATTCCTGGGCTCAGGCGATCCTTCTGCCTCAGCCTCTTGAGTAGCTGGGATTACAGGCAAGTGCCACCACACCTGACTAATTATTTATTTATTTATTTATTATAAAGGTGAGAGCTCTCTATGTGGCTTAGGTTGGTTTTGAACTTCTAGGCTCAAGCAATCCTCTCCTCTCGGCCTCCCAAAGTTACTGGGATTGCAGGCATGCACCACCGCACCCGGCTCCAAAGGGATTTTCTAAATGTCTTTACCTAATGCCTCTCAAGCTGGAACAAGTCACAGCAGCCTCGCAGAAGGCGACTGTGGCTTAGCTCATTGGCCCATGTGGTCTCCAAGGAGACCCCTGCACCACGCCCCAGGCAATGCCCACTGCCTTGTGGTCTGATGGTGTGTGCCGTGACTGAGGCAGAGGTAACCATGACCCAGTGAGGTAGGTATCATTGGCCCATTTGACAGATGGGGAAACCAAGGCATCAGTGTGACCTGGCCTAGGCAAGGCTCGTCCAACGGGGCAGAGCCATGGTCCAACTCCGGGCCGTGAGGTGTCTGGGATGCCAGCTGTCAGTGTCCTGCAGCCCTGCTGTGTGTTCCTGCCTTGGTGGGGCCCAGGGTCCAAGGGCCAGAGTCATCTGCCTGTCGTGGGTCCCTTGGCAGCTTCTCCCTGGTGCCGAGTCTGGGAATTCCAAGCCCCTTCCAGCTATGCTACTCCTGCCCAGGGTGTCCTCCAGCGCCTCCTGCTGACCTGCGCTCCCTGCCTAGGCCTCTGGGCAACCCTCAGGGAGCAGGGACTGCTGACTAGTCTGCCCCATGAGTCCCCAAGGGGTCCCCGGCTCAGAAAAGAGCCAGCCCCAACAAGGACTCCAACCCCTGGAGGCTGTGGGCTGCCCGTGGTGACCGGGCAGGCCAGGGTGTTGGGTGGCCCTTGGCAGAGCCCAGAGACGTGGCAGAAGAGCACAGAATAAAGTCACCACAGATGCCACCGGGCAGCACCCAGCACTCCAGCCAGCCTCTACTCCCAGCGTGCCGCCAAGAGAGCTAGCAGACTGACTGCCAGGAAAATGTCCTCCCTGCCACACACTCTGGGCTCCAGCAGCCCGGAAGCATCACTCAGCACTGGCCATCTGTCACGTGGGAGAGCCTGAGGACCAGGATACTCACGGGCAGAGATCACAGAGGAAGTGGCTTCAGGAATGAGAAGTCGGTAGTATGTAGTCTGGAGGTGGCACAGATGTCATGGCCAGTGGGCTCAGTAGACAGGAGCCCTGTTCCTGCCCCCGGGACGCCCGCCCAGCACCCTCCCCAGCAGCACAGTTCTCCTCCACCAGCCTCTCGGGGGTGCACAGTGAGCCCCCTGGACCCTGTGGTAACCCTGGTGGGTGGACAGGCCTGGGGAAGCCATAGTGGCTTATGAGTACTGTAGGTGACCGCGGCTCCTCCGAGTCCCTTGAGTTTGTGAGCTTGGTGGCCTCTGCCTGCCCAGACCACTGTTTCCACCCCCTGTGGATCCGGGACATTTCTTGCCGGGAGTGGTCTGTGGTCAGCATGTAGATGATGGGGTCAGCCACACCATTCACTGTGGACAGACACAGAAACACCATGGAGGCCGTGTACAAGCTGGCCTCAAATGCACACATGGCGGTGTAGTCTCCCCGGTAGTAGGAAAAGGCAGCGGCCTTGACCAGGAGCACCAGGTGGAAGGGTGTGAAGCAGACCAGGAAGATGACGACCACGGCCACGGCCGAGTGCTTCACCTTGGCCTTCTGGGCGGTGCTCAAGCCCACACTCTGCTGGACGCTCCTGAGGATGCGGTGGTTGGTGAAGATGATGACGGAGAGTGGAATGGCAAACCCCACAGCAAAGCGTGTATAGTAGTACCCCGCGGTCCGGCTGTCCATGGGCGATGTCTCGAAGCAGGTCTCCTCGTCCTCCATCACAAACACTGGGTAGTGGACCAGCCCCACAAGCACGAAGATGGACGCGGAGATGAAGATGGCGGTCTTCTGGCGGCGATGGCCTCGGCTCTCCAGGGCATACACCACCGCCAGGAAGCGGTCGCAGGAGATGCAGCACAGGAAGAGGATGCTGACATAGATGTTGCAGAAGAAGACGTAGGCGGTCACCCTGCAGGCCTGCATGCTCAGCATCCAGCGGTGCTGCTTAAGGATGTAGACGATCCAGAGCGGCAGCGTGCCCACGTACAGCAGCTCACAGAGGGCCAGGCAGAACAGGTAGACTGCCAGCACGTTGCCCTGCCGTACCTGCCGCAGCGCCAGCCATGCTGTGAGGCAGTTTGCAGGCAGCCCCAGCGTGCACACTGCACTGTACACCACCACCAGGACCACACGGCTGTCCTCGTACGGCATGGTGCAGCTACTGTTGGAGTGGTTCGAGGTAGCCAAGGGGCTAGTAGTGGCCACTGGGGTGGCATTTCCTGTGGGACAGAGACAAGGGTGAGGACGGGGGTCCTTGGGAACCACCTGGAAGAGGCCTTATGGTGTGAAGAGAGAAGGATCTTTATGGCAACTCCAGACTAGACACACCAGGTGTTTCAAAATTTTCCAAATGAAGTTCTGTAATCCCAGCACATTCAGAGGCTGAGGTGGGAGGATCATTTGTGCTCAGAAGTTCAAGACCAGCCTGGGCAACACAGCGAGACCTCGTCTCTACAAAAAATAAAAAAATTAGCTGGGCATGGTGGCACAGGCCTGTAATCCGAGCTACTCAGGAGACTGAGACAGGAGGATCACCTGAGCCCAGGAGGTTGAGGGCGCAGTGAGCTATGACTGCCACTGTACTCCAGCCTGAGTGACAGAGCAAGACCCTGTCTCCTGAAACAAACAAAATCTTCCAAGTAGATGCTAAAAAATGATACTTGGATCGTGGGTCTCCCCCGGCCTCCATGGCAGCATGGACAGGGGACAAGGGCTGGGCAGTGCTGAGGACTTGCCACTCACGGGGGCCAGTTTTCAAATATGTTGCTTGCGTGTTGGGAAAGAGTTCTCTAGCTGCCGTACAAGGGCTCTCCCATGCAGATTCTCAGGTGAGTCTGGAGTTAGGCACTCCCACTTCCCTCTTCCAGAGCCCTACCTACTTCACTCCCACCCCATCCCTACCCCCCCCCCAGCCTGGGCCCTGTCCCATCCTCAGCTCTAGTCTCACCACTTCTTTGCCTGTTTGAACAATCAGTTACTGAGAAGGATGACTCACAGCTCCTGTTGCCAGGGTGAATTTTTCCAGTTCTCCATATCATTCTTGCAAGGTTTGCTTTATGTATTTGTAGTCATTGTTAATTGGTGCATAGGCGTCAAAAAGGGTTCTGTTTTCTTGGTGAATTGACCCTTTTATCATTTTGTCATGATACTCCTTATCCTGTGGTAGGCAGAATAAGGACCCCACCCAAAAGATGTCCAAATCCTAACCCCTGGAATGTGTGACTATGCTAGGTCACATGACAAAGGGAAACTAAGGGTGCAGACTAGATAAACACTGCTGACTAGGGCAACTTTTCAGGTCCCCCTCCCACTGTGGGAGCTTTTCTATCCTCTCAATAAATCCTCCTTTCTCAAAAAAAATAATGATAATAACACTGCTGACTAACTGGCTATAAAATAAAATAAAGAGACTATTCTGGGATATCTGAGCAGGATTGACATAATCACAAAGGTCCCTAAATGTGGAGAGGGAAAAAGAAGAGAAGATCAGAGCGGATAGTATCAAAATAGCCTGGTCAGTCACTGTGACTCTGAGACTGGAGGAAGGGGCTACATGCCAAGGGATGCAGACAGACTCTAAAGCCAAGAAAGGCAAGGAAATATGCTCTCCCCTAGAGCCTCCAGGAGCACAGCCTTACTGATCCCCTTACAGATCCCCAATCTTTTTTTTTTTTTTTTTTGAGTTGGAGTCTCACTCTGTTGCCCAGATTGGAGTGCGGTGG
>NW_007245946.1:324777-339385 GCF_000164805.1 Carlito syrichta
GGTCGAGGCTGCACCCCAGTCTGAGCGACAGAGTGAGATTGCAACTCAAAAAAAAAAAAAAAAAGACATTATCAGTGGCTTCCAGGGGTAAAGAGGAAGAGAGGGATGAGTAGGCAGAGCACAGAGGATTTTTAGGGCAGTGAAACTATTCTGTACATACAGTAGTGGCAGATACCTGTCATGATATGGTTGTTAAAACTTACAGGATGTACACATCAAGAATGAACCTGATGTAAACGATGGACTTTGGGTGATAATGGTGTGCTACTGTGGGTTCATCTACTGTAACAAAAGTACCACTGTGATGTGGGGTGTTGATAGTGGGGGAAATTGTGCTTGTGTGGGGACAGGAAGTATTTAGGAACTCTATACTTTCCACTCAATTTTGCTATTAATCTAAGCTTCTCTAAAAAGTAAAATTTATTCATGTAAAAACTGTAATAAAATATAGAGGCCTTGCCGGGCTCGGTGGCTCAGCCTTTAATCCCACGCCTTTGGGAGGCTAAGGTGAGTGGATTGCCTGAGCCCACGGATTCGAGACCCGCCTGGGCAGCGAGACCTCATCTCTACAATAAATCAAAAATTCAAGCCGGGCTCGGTGGCTCAGCCTGAAATCCTGCGCCTTTGGGAGGCTGAGGTGAGGGGATTGCCTGAGCCCGCGGGTTCGAGACCCGCCTGGGCAGCGAGACCTCAGAGTCTCACTATGTTGCCCAGGCTGATATTGACCTCCTAGGCTCATAACCCCTGATCTTGACACAGCAAGATGCACTGCAGACCTCTGATCTCCAGAAATGTAATTCATGTGTGTCATTTTAAGCCTCAAAATTTGTAGTGATCTAGCGCAGTAGTAATAGGAAACCAAGACAATTTCTAGTAATTTTTTAAAAGTTTTTTTGTCTGTTATTTAATAACTATCAGCTTTCTTTTGATTACTATTCATTTGGTTTATTTTTTCCAACTTTTTACTTCCCATTTATCTGTGTCTTTCTGTTTCAGATGTAACTTCTAAAAAGCTTATAATCAGATTTTTAAAAATCTACCTTTCTTTGCCTTTGAACGAGAGAATTCAGATCATTCATTAATAAACGTATTAATATCTCTTGATTTATTTCCTCCATCTGATTTTTATTTTGTGTGCTTTTCCTGTTTGTTTTATTACCTTTTGCCCTCTGATATGGGCTGTATCAAAAGAGATATGCTGGGCTCAGCCCCCGGTACCTCAGAATGTGACTGTTTGTGGAAATAGGGTCTTTATGGAGGTAATCGCCTCTGAAGAGGGTCATCAGCACAGGACCCACTCCAATATGCCTGGTGTCCCTGTAAAAGGGGGAGATTTAGGCACAGGCAGACCCGCACAGAGGGAAGATCGGGTGAGGGACAGGAAGAAGAGAGACTGTAACCAGAGAGAGGGGCCAGAAGTGGGTCCTCCCTCAGCCTCGGAAGGAACCAGCTTCAGCCCTGCCCACATCTTGGACTTGACTCCCAGCCTCCAGAACTGTGAGAAGATGAATGTCTTTTGTTTGAACCCTGCCTGTGGTACCTTGTAGCAGCCCTAGCAGATTAATTCATCTTCTTTTAGATGTATCGAGTTTATTTTTAAATTCTATTTCCTCCCTCTGTGACTTGGAATCTACTAACTCTATTTTTAATCTTCTAGAAATGGCACTGCAAAGTTTAACGCGTGCAACCAATCACATCTCAAGTTCACCCAAATCTTCACCCTCTGGAATGCACGGGGACTTGTGGCGCTGTGATTGGTCATCTTGTGTCTGACTTCTGTGTGATCCACATCCTGTCATCTCCGTCATGTGGTGCTTTGTTGTATAAATGTGGTAAAAAGCACATAACATAAAATTTACCTTCTTAACCACTTTTACGTGCACAGCTCAGCGGTGCTGACCATGCTCATGTGTGGCGTTTTGCTTTTAGCCCCACAGGTCAAGATCCTGCTGCTCTTATTAGGACGTCCTGCTGTCCAGTCCTGCTTATAAACAGGCTCGTGTGAGCTGGTTTGTCCCTCGTCCTCCCTTCGCCTCGGGCCTTTCTTCTGACACCGGCTACTCCTTCCTTCTGTCTTAGTCCGCTCAGGCTGCTGCAACCAACTCCTGCAGACTGCTCTCGCAGACACCAGACGTTCATTACTCACAGCTCTGGAGGCTGAAGGCTAAGGTCAAGGCGCCAGTGGAGTCTGCTGAGCCTGTTCCTCTGGACAGTGCCTTCTCTCTGTGACCTCACATAGAAGAAGAAAGGGACGAGGCGTCTCTCTGGGGCCTCTTTTTTGGTTTTACTTTTTATTTATTCATTTGTTTTTATTTCAGTAGCTTTAGGGGATGCAAATGGTTTTGGTTACGTAGTTGCATTATATAGTGGTGAAGAAGTCTGAGCTTGAGGTGTACCCATCTCCCCCACCTGTGCACGGCACACCGGAGATGTGATTTTTCCTCCCTTCACCCTTCTTGCCTCCCCCTTCTGAGTCTCCAGTGTTCATAATACCATTCTCTCTGGCTCTGCAAACCCTTAGTTTAGCTTCCCCTTACAAGTAGAGCACGTGGAGTTTAGTTTTCTCTTCCTGAGTTAGTTCACTTAGGACAATGACCTCCAATTCCATCCAAGTTGCTGCAAAAGACATTGTTTTATTCTTTTTGATGGCCAAGTAGTATTCCATGGTGTATAGATACCACATTTTCATGATCTACTGATCAGTTGATGGGCATTTAGGTTGATTTCACGTCTTTGCGATTGTGAATTGTGCCCACAATGAACAAGGGAGTGCAGGTGTCTTTTTTTTTTTTTTTTTTGAATTGGAGTCTCACTCTGTCGCCCAGACTGGAGTGCAGAGGAACGCTCCCAGCCACCGCAGGCTTGATCTGCTGGGCTCCGACGATCCTTCCACCTCAGCCTTCCAAATAGCCAGAACTACAGGCATGTGCTACTACACCCAGCTAATTTTTGATTTATTATAGAGACGAGGCCTCACCAAGTTGCCCAGGTGGGTCTTGAACCCATGGGCTCAGGCAATTCACTTGTCTCAGCCTCCCAAAGTGCTGGGATTACAGGCTGAGCCACCAAGCCCAGCCTGGTGTCTTTTTTTTATATAATGGCCTCTGTTCCTTTGGGTAGGTACTAAGTAGTGGAATTGCTGGATCAAGTGGTAGATCTACTTTAGTTCTTTGAGAAACCTCTTGGGCCTCTTTTTTTTTTTTTTTTTTGAGTTGAAGTCTCGCTCTGTCACCCAGACTGGAGTGCAGTGGCCGCTCCCGGCCACCACAACCTCAACCTGCTGGGCTCCGGTGATCCTTCCACCTCAGCCTTCCAAGTAGCCAGAATCACAGGCATGCGCTACCATGTCCGGCTGATTTTTTGATTTATTGTAGAAATGAGGTCTCGCCAAGTTGTCCAGGCAGGTCTCGAACCCACGGGCTCAGGCAATTCACTCACCTCAGCCTCCCAAAGGCGTGGGATTACAGGCTGGGCCACCGAGCCCGGCCTTGGGCCTCTTTACAAGGGCCCTAACCCCATTCCTGAAGACCCTGCCTCATGACCTCATCACCTCCTAATGCCACCACTTTGGGGGGTAAGGACTTCAGCATACAAATTTGGGGGTACTTGTGCATTCGATCAGTGACACCCTTGGAAGCTCTCTTGACAATAGCCTGTTGGGCAGATGCCCCAGCTTTTGTTCATCTGAAATGCCTTTGTTGTACGCCAGTTCTAAAAGACACTTCCTGTGGAACCCACCTTGGCCTCAGCACATTGAAGACCTTGTTCCAGCTTCTGCTTCTCTGCTGCAACACCATGAATCTTCTGGACCTGAGGGTCTGTGCATCACCCGCTCTGGACTTGCCTCTTGGGGGGCTGGGGCCTCTGCGTGAGACTCACCGAACTTTCTCATCTGTGCTTCACAGTACACCCAGCCTGCGTGCTTCTACCTTCATGTCCATCCTGGAGGCTGCCTGGGCGTCTGTTCAAATCTAACCCTCACCTATTAATTCTCTTTTATCCATGTCTGCTGTTGGTGTGTCCTGGAGGCCACCTGGGTGTCTGTTCAAATCTAACCCTCGGTTATTAATTCTCTTTTACCCATGTCTATTTGTGTGTATGTAGTCTCACTCTGCCCCCAGACTGGAGTGCATTGTCACGATCATGGCTCACCGCAGCCTTGACCTCTTGGGTTCAGGCAATCCTTCAGCTTCAGTCTTTCAAGTAGCTGGGATTACAGGTGAGTGCCACCATGCCTGGCTAATTTTTTATTTTTTAGAAATGAGGTCTCACTATGTTACCCAAGCTGGTCTCAAACTCTTGGGCTCCAGCAAGTCTCACACCTTGGCCTCCCCAAGTGCTGGGATTACAGGTGAGAGCCACTGCGCCTGGCCTTTTCACTGGACTTTTTAAATCAACCATTATGTATTTCATTTCTAGAAGTTCCAGTTGGCTCCCTTCTCGAGTCTGGATGGGCTCCCGTTCTTCCCTCTTGTGTCTGGTTTCCTTCACCACACCTGACATTTCACAGTGCGCATGTGGTCAGCAGACCACAGAACCAGCCCCCTTGTGTGCATGGGCAGCTGCGGACCATGTCTGCAGGGTGTTATCCCTGGTATCACCGGTGGAAGGTGCTGACCTCCAAGAGGGCGGGCTTGCTTCCCCAGGAGTCCAGCCTGAGTGCAGCCAGTAGGTGGTGTCTCCAGGTCTGCTTGGATCAAGTTTCTGTCCTCCTGTGGACTGCCCTTTGGGGTTCTGTATTCAAGTGTCCCCATTCAGACCTTCCACACCCTACAAGAGTCCCAGTTCAACCAGTTAGGAAAACCCGGCATGTCCCAAATACTGCCATTGCCTTGGGTGACTCTGGGCAGGGTTAACTGCAGGAAGGTGATGGAGAAGCTGCTGTTTTCTGACCCAGAAGCCCGCCACGAAGGAAGGAAGCAAACTGCTTGTCCCAGAGCCACAGAACAAGTCACCTGCAGGGTCAATCCTGGAAACCCAGGGTGTCACATTTTTTTAATTGTGGCAAAATGCACCCAACAAGATATTCATCATTCTGACTATTTTTGGGGACGTTGAGCACATTCCCATGGTCATGCAGCCATCGCCACTGTCTGTCTCCAGAACTATCTTATCTTCCCAAGCAAGACTCTGTTCCCATTAGGCACTCACTCCCACTCCCCAGCCCAGTGGCCCCCCTTTCTGTCCCTCAGGAGGGGTCATGCCGTGTGTGCTCCTATGTCTGACTTGTCTCACTCAGCGTCATCAAGGTCCCTCTGGGTGGCATGTGCCAGGGCTGCCTTCTTTTTCAAGGCAGAATACTATTCCACGGTGACCTTGCATCGTGAAGTCATAGCCCACATTGCGTACACCACATTTTGCTCATTCAGTCATCAGTGGTGGACATGGGGTTGTCCCGCATTTTAGCTGTTGTGGATCATGAATGCGGTGCTGGACACAGGTGTGTACGTGTCTGTTCACATCCCCACTTCCTGTTCTCCTGGGTGTCTATCCCAGTGTGGGACTGCTGCATCACATGGCGAGTCTGTGTTTAATTCTGAGTTGTTTCCCCAGCAGCTGCCCACTGGCAGTGCACAGGTCCAGCGTCTCCACATCTTGGCCAGCACATGTAGCTTTGCTTTTCCCATGGTGGCCGTCCTTGGGGTGTGTGGAGGCCATGCCCCTTGCTTGGCTGGACCCCTTGCCCACCTCCCCTTGCTCTATGCAGCAGAGGCCTGACGGCAAGGGCTGCCTCGCTGTCAGCTCTTTGCCCAGAGATGGGGCTGTGGCGGGCAGGTGGCAGGGCAGTTCTCGGTGGGAGGCCTGATGCCCCATGTTCCACACCCTTGTCCCCATCCACACGACTCTTACCCGCCCCACAAGACCGCACTCAGCCTGTCCCCATCCCTGGGCTCAGCTTCCTGTCCTGCCCAGCACTGTCCTATCTCCATCCAGCGCCAATTCCCGTCTTGCGATGTCTCAGTGAAGGTCAGTGTCCTGGGAGGCAGAACCTAGGGGAGGCACAGGCTCTGCCTCGGCAAAGCAGCCCTGGTCCCTTCCCCCTCTGTCCGCCCACACCACCCCCCATGCGCCTTGGCTCCTGGAGCAGAGCACCACTCAGCTTTATACCTCCCGCCTCCCACCTGGGCAGCAGCTTTAGACACCAGGTTCCACCTCTGGGCCCATCTAGCAATGAGGTTGTGTCCCTGCTCCATCTCCTTGCCTGCAGGTGACCTCCCGGGAAAGAGCTTTCCAGGCGAGGGAAGCAGACAAGGAGGAAGACAGCAGGCACCTGGGAAGACTTGGACGGTGGTCACCTCCTGAGACCAGGTGCCTGTGGGGCTCCCATGTGTCCTATGGGACAGCTGCCTGGCTGAGCACTAGGTCACTTTCTTGAGAAATGGACACCCGAGAGCCACCAACCATCCCTTCACTCCTGTGCCTGGTTTTTCCCAGAACTTTCTAGAATTATGAAATAAGTGCTCCCCAACTTCCTGATGGAACGTCCTGACAAATATCATCAATTAGTTGGTTTTAACTTTGATAATCTATGTTTGCATGCTCATGTTGGAATTATGAGGCAAAGTGCATCATATAACAATTCTTGTGGATGCCCCCTTACATGTTCAAGGTCAAAGGAGACTCTCTCACCTGGCATGATTGCAGCTTCAAGCTCAGGGTGACTCTAAAATACACTTGCTAAGTGCATGGCACGCATCTGTCTTGCTGGTCCCATCGACACGTTTACTCTGAGCGTTTAAAGGGCCTGGAGAAAGAATAGGTTGAAATTGCTTTAGGGAAATCAGATTACATCACAAATTAATTTATTCGACAAAATGGTTAGTGAGCACATATTATGTGCCAAGTTGATGTGCAGAAGTTTTTTACATATGAAGGCTCTGCTGTTATGCCCCGGGGGATAGATGCAAGACTCAAAGCCAACAAGCGTGGAAGCACACTTTGTACACCATAAATATATATGAGTCTCCCCCTCCCCACTCCGCGCAATTTGTGTTTATTTCCTTTAAGACCATCTCCTTACAATTTCCAGAGAGAAAATACAAAACAAGAAACAGACTTGGCTTTCAAACACATAAACAGCATGCTGGAGTTGAAAGCGTACTGATAACATTGCTTCAGGAGAATGGCAGCTCCCTCCAGGGCCCTTCAGTATTCCTGAGGAACAAGTATGGTTTCTCTTTTCCTCCCACTGGGCTGTTCTCAGGTGTGAGTCACTGCTCCTGCTCTTTGACGTATTTTCCATGCAGAACATACGGAGCCTGGAGATCGTGCTGACAGTTGGAGTAGGCCATTCCCAGTCCCAGGCCATATTCTTCTTTTAAAGAAGGTAAGTGAGAAAACAATTCCTGATCCAAAGCCCATACCTATCTTCACCACATCCACCAGGCGCCAGTCCCACTTCCTACCAGGCTCTGACTCCGACATGTTCCCCACCCGCCGCTCCAGTTTCCCTCTCTGCCGGCCAGCCCCCGTGTTCCGACCCTATATATTCTTTTTTTTGAGTTGGAGTCTCACTCTGTCGCCCAGACTGGAGTGCAGTGGCCGCCCCCGGCCACGGCAGCCTCGACCTGCTGGGCTCCGGCGATCCTTCCGCCTCAGCCTTCCGAGTAGCTGGAATTACAGGCATGCGCTACCACACCCGGCTGATTTTTTGATTTATTGTAGAGATGAAGTCTCGCTGCCCAGGCAGGTCTCGAACCCTCGGGCTCAGGCAATCCATTCACCTCAGCCTCCCAAAGGCACGGGATTACGGGCTGAGCCACCGAGCCCGGCTATATATTCTTAATTGTCAAAATTATACCTTAATAAAACTGGGGTGTGGGGGAGAAAAAGGAAAGCCAACGAGTTTTCACAGAAGATGTAAAAATAGCTCTGAAAAATCTGAAAATGCTTAACTCCACTTGCAGTCAAAGAAATGCAAACATAAATGTCGGAAAGACAGTCTCTTTTTTCTGGTCTGCCAGGACGGCAAAAATGAAGGCCTTTACCTCTCGGCATTACTGGAAGCAAAGGTTAGGGGCCCTCATGCTGGGAATGAGGGTTGGGATGATCTCATGCTGGGAGCTCGAGGGTTGGGGTGCCCTCATGCTGGGACTGCAAGTGTTGGAGTGCCCTCATGCTGGGCATGAGGTTGGGGTGCCCTCACACTGTTCTGATGGGAGGATAAGTTGGCACAACCCCTTCTGGAGCACAGTTTTACAATGTTTCCAGAAATTGTAAATGTGCTTAACTTTTGACCCAGTAAAGCCCGGTCTGGGAATTTTTCCTGGTGAAGCGACCGTTCTTGGTTCATACCCAGCACTCGGAGCCCTGAGGAGGGAGGCCCAGCAGCTGCCGGCAGGTGGAACAGAGCATTCCGGTCCTGTCTCTGCTTCCTTCCCTAACCTGCTACCAAAACAAGGCTCCATACGTTTCCCAGGCCTGCAGAGGGGATGGGGGCCTGGCCTGGGGGGCTACCTCGCTGACTCCACTCCCACCTGCCTGATGCCAGGCCCAACCCCACACCACCTGGGCTGCCCCGTCTGGCCAGACCCTCATGGAAGCCAGCAGGGCCCCTGGGAGCAGCTGCCAGGAGATGCAGAACCCAGAGACGCCCACACCACGGGTTGCAGCCCCAAAGGGCAGTGCTAACAGCAAATTAGCAACCCAGCCCGCATTCTTTTGTTTTTTTTTTTTTGAGTTGGAGTCTCACTCTGTCTCCGCCTCAGCCTTCCGAGTAGCTGGAACTACAGGCGCGGAGCGCTACCACACCCGGCTAATTGTATTTCTAAAGACTGAGATAACAGGAAGCCAAGATGTGTACCTGAAATTACAGGAAGTTCATTGACTTCAAAGTCTTTTAAAGCAATACCTCGAAAATGCATTTAAAAGTGAGATGTTGAAGTAAGGAAGACTCAAGAAAAGCCATCTCCAAAGTGACTTCCCTGCGATGGGCGGGTAGGTGGTGTGAGCCAGGGTTCCCTGAGCCTCCCCATCCTGCGTGTGATGCATGTCCACCCTTCCTGGCTCTCAGGCCACCCTTGAGAATCGAGATGGACTCTGCTAGGAGCCCTTAAACCCTTCAAGGGCACTTGTGTCCAGGACGCTGTCCTCCTGGCCGCCACTCAGCTAGGACCTGTGTGACCCTGTGGCCATGTGGCTGCTGGACCCAGGCCCAAGACCCAAGGAGGGATGCGGGGCTCTTTGGCCATGTGCAGAACAGAAGGTCGAGGGAGCCATGAGCCCCACCAAGGAACCCAAGGAGGCAGGTCCCCAGCTAGCGAGGGTGGCCAAGTGGGCCACAAGGGCGGAGCTAACGGGCACCAGAGCTCTTCAGGCCCCAGCCCAGGTGTCTAAGAGTCTGAGGATACAAGGAGGTGCCACCACCTCACCTTGGCTGAGCCCCTCCTCCTGTCCCAGGCCTGCGGCCACAGGGCCTGTGCTCTTCTGTGTCCACTGTCTCTGCTGCCAGCTGCCCTCCCCTCACTTCAAAGACTGATAACACCGGGCAGGGATGCCACCTTGCAAATAAGTCCCAGTGACCACAAGACCAGCACCCGAGGCCCACATCAAATTCGAGATTGGAAGGCCCCAGGTCCACTTGGAAAGTCAGGCTCGAGATCCAAAGGCCCCAGGTCCACTTGGAATGGCTGAGAGGCCTGGGAAGGGGCTATTGGAAAGCCAGCAGAGCCAACCTGGGAGGATAAGCCCTTCCCCTCAGGCTGTGCCCTCATCCCTCCCTGACACCAGCAGCCCCAGAGCAGGGAGAAGCCGGCTCTGAAGCCACTTCTGCAAACGCAAGGGGAAGTGGTGGTGGCTCAACCGAACACTCTGGCTGCCTCCCAGCAGGCAGGCACCCCATACAGAGAGGCCTTGGGGCCCCCATGCCCTTACACTGTAGGGCAGGAGCCCGGGTCTGCCTGCCTGCCCATCCCATTCTATGCAGCCTGCAGTCTGGGGCGCTGATGTCCAGATCTAGGCCTGCACCTGACCTCTGGGCACCAACAGTCTGGTGAGACCACGTCAAAAGCGCCAGTAGGCCCAGTGCAAGGCCTGGGGAAAACAACCTGGTGTGGGGTGGCCAAGGCCAGACCATGGCCCAGAGGGACATCCAGACCCCCCTCCCCCGGCCTCTTGGTCCACTTCTCACCATGGCCAGCCTCAGGCATCTTCAGCTGCTCAGAGCACGTCCTGCCCTGAGCTCTGTCAGGCACTCCCTGCCTGGTGGGCCCCCAGCTTCGGCCAGCCCACCAGTCTCCCCTGAGGGCCTTCCTGGGAGGGAGGGCCAAGGCTTCCCCAGAGCCTCTGCCACCCCCAAGGTGAACAAACTCAGGAGGGGACTCAGGGACCTCTGTCCCACCCAGCCTTGTCAGGGACCTCTGTCCCTCCCAGCCCTTCCTCGCCAGCAGCCAGGGCTGTTTCTTTCACACAGAGGGGCAAAGGGTACAGGGGGCCACCTGCCCGCCAAGGTACAGGCTCTTCCTCCAGGAGGGATGCCGTCAGGCCCGGGTCTACTCGATGTCTTCCCTGGGGCTGGGTGTTTAAGTGGAAGGAGAAGGGCCTGGCCGAGAGGCTTCCTGTGCTTGTCACCTCTGCGGTTCCACTGCCAGAGTGGCAGGCCAGGCTCAGTGGCTCAGCCTGTAATCCCAGGACTTTGAAAGGCCGAGGCGAGTGGATTGCCTGAGACCATGGGTTCAAGACCAACCCAGGCAACTTGGTGAGACCTCGTCTCTACAATAAATTAAAAAATAGCGGGACTTGGTAGCGCTCTCCTGTAGTTTGGCTACCTGGAAGGCTGAGGTGGAAGGATCACTGGAGCCTAGCAGGTCGACACTGGGATGGCTGTGAGCATGCCACTGCACTCCAGCCTAGGTGACAGAGTGAGACTCCAATTCAAAACCAAAAGAGTGGCCACTGCCCTTCCTGGCCACAGTAGGTACCCAGCCTGGGGACAGCTCCTTCCTTTTGCCACCTAGCTGCTCTGCTCACCTCTGTGGTTTCATCTCAGCTACGGGGTAAGTGGGAATGGCTGACTCCATGGAAAGGGGCCCTGGTACAGACTCTCAGCCCTCCCCAGACTCGGGTAAGGGATGGTCCACCATGCCCACAGCGCCAGCAGTGCCAGCTTGGCCTGGTAGGCTCAGGTGTCTCTGTCCTTGGTCTGCTTTAGGGAGCTACCGCAGGCAGGGGTCCCCATCACTGCCCAATTGGACACAAAGCAGTGTGGCTGAATGTGATGGCCATGGTGAGGTCATTTAGATGACTCGAGCCACAAGGCCATGGTGTGGGTGGACCCAGATCAGCCTGAAACCCCTTAACCAGGCCCTGAGTTCTAGCCATGTCCTCAGCCCACACTGGCCCTGGGCACCACCTGAGCCTCCAACTCCCCATGGACACGACTGCAACTCTATCCAGCTCAGTCTTCAAGCCACAGCCTCCTCCCCGTCCCTGAGTCCAGGCCCTCCCCTCTAAGTCCAGACCCTCTCTCATTCCTGAGTCCAGGCCCTCCTTCCCAAGTCCAGCCCCACCTCCGAGTCCAGGCCCTCCCCCTGAGTCTAGGTCCTCCTTTGTTCCTGAATCCAGGCCCTCCCTAGTCCTCTGGGCTTCTTTCTATCCACAGCCTACTTTTCCCAGGTGCTATGATTCCACCCTCAGATGCTCACCTTATCCATGCAACGCTACGCATATAAGCCCATTTTCCAGACTGGAGAGAACCTCACATTCCCGGGTGGACACTTAGACAACAAGATCAAGTAACCTCCCTGGCACTGTCCCTGAGCCCTGCATCCCACAGTTGCTGCCCCTCCTGTAGCTGAAAATATATTTAAACTTTTGATCATGGAATTTTCCAAAGAGACACAAAAGGCAGAAAGTAGCCCATGCACCCCTCACCGCAGGCCCTGGCGGGCCATTCCCCAGTTCATCTGTGTCTGTCCAAAATGCTTCCTCTGGCTTGAGCTTCACCCTGTGGATTTCCTGTAGCATCTTATGCCACTTCGCTCTCTCTGGAGTTCTCATCCCACACCCTCCAAGTCTGTAGGGTGCCTCCACACTTGGGATAGACTTGGGGAGGGACTTGCAGCATCGCTGCTCCGTCCCCATGTGGGAACAGGGACCCTGCCTCACCACGCTTATCCACATAGGGGTCGACTTTCCTATTCTCCCAGTTTGATAGATTTTAAAATGTTTGTTGTTTTTTTTTGAGTCAGAGTCTCAGTCTGTCACCCAGGCTGAAGTGCAGTGGCACTATCCTGGTTCGCTATGGCCTTAGTCACCTAGATTCAAGCAATCCTCCAGCCTCAGCCTCCTGAGTAGCTGGGACTACAGTTGCGTGCCACCACACCTGGCTAATTTTTTAAAATGTTTTTGCAGAAATGAGGTCCCGTTATGTTGGCCAGGCTGCTCTCGAACTCCTGGGCTCAGGCAAACTTCTTGCCCTGGTCTCCCACCACAACTGGCCTAAAGATGTATTTTTTAAAAACTCACTTCCATTTCTTTGCTTGCCAGTGAGGCCACCACCCCACATCTCCCAGTCATTCTTGGTGCTTATCCTCCCACCCCTGACCTGACTTCCAGGAGTCTCTGCCCTCCTGCCTCAGTCTGGTCAGTCCCCTAAGTCATTTGTGCTCAGCCAGACACTCCTGTCCTCCACAGTACAACCTGGACCCTCACAGGCAGGTGCAGCCCTGTCTCGGATGCTGGGAAGAAGGCACAGTTACCCCCACTGTGACAGGTGTGCTGGACACCACCCATGAGGCCCTCGAGCTGCCCAGCCCAGAATCTCGCCATGTGAAGGGTGACTGCCGCTCATGACCGCCACCCGCCTGTCCCTATGTGCATGCCTCTCAGCTAGGCAGCCCCGGGAGGGGGGGAGCCAGCCCTCTACACCCACCCCACCCCCAGAGGCCACCTGGACCAGAAGTTTCCAGAACAGTCTCAGGGCAGGCGAGTTCTCAGGACGCAGCAGATGCCATCCTCTCTCTCTCCCAGACCCTCTCACTGGCCACATCCGTGAGAATGGCTGCCCCTACTGGTCTCTGGGGAAGGACCTGGGTTAAGAACCTTCCACCAAGTCCCACATTTACCCACAGATCACCTCTGCTTTTAGATCCCCACCCACCCGAGGCCGTCCCCAGTCCCCAGCCCAGCTCAGAGCCTGGCAACTCACCCAGGCCCGTCCTAGGCGGTGCCTCACACGCCCCGCTCCGTAGTCCTGAGGTTTCAGGAAGTAGCAGGGGTCCAAGTATGTTCTCTAAAACTCCCCTAACCACAGAGCAGAGCTGCCATGTGGTTGGCCAACCCAGGTGATGACAATGTGGCTGCGTCACTCTACTGGGGCAGGAAACTCCAGACTCACCTCTCCTTGCGGAGGACACCCAGAACCAGGCTCGCTTCTGCTTAGGAGCACCCCAGCAGGGCCAGGGCTGGGCGAGGTATCCTTCCGATGAGCTGCTGCACATGCTGTCTCCAGACAGACTGGGCAGGGTCCAGTAGGGAGGGCCCAGCGGGGGGACCAAAGCCAGCTCCTCTGCAGCTCGGACCTGGTGCTGTCACAGGCCAGGCCAGTACAGAGCGGGCTGACCTCCCAGGGCTCCATCCTCCCCGGGCCCCATCCTCCCTGGGAGCACCTGTCGGAGTGCTAAGAGTAGAGAAGCCACTGGGGCCGGATGTCGGACCTGCAGCCCAGCGCTGCCCCCTGTGGCCCCAGGACCAGGACAGCCCCCCTCCCCTAAGCAGCCCAGTCCTCACAACCCACATCCCCTTGCCAGGGCCCGGCATGTGGGAGGAGTGGCCCACAGCCTCCTTCTTCGATTCTGGCCCTGGCTCTTCATTCCAGAACCAAGTCCAACCTGGCCCAGGGGCTCTGCCGGTGGACTTCTCCAGGAGGGGCCATGTGGGCATGGGAAGGGGGGCGGGGGGATCACCTGGTGGGCAAGGTTGCTGCCTGGGTTTGCAGAGCATGGGACTAAAATGTCTTAAATCTGAACACAGGATTCACTTTCCTCAAAAACGCCTGCTGGCCACAGGTGTGACCCTCCACCCCACCTGGCTGTGCTGTGCCCAGCAGGCTGTTCTGAGACAGGCGCGGCCCCTCCCTGGCCCACCCTGAGGCAGCCAAGCCCCTAGGGGCTCTTTCAGGAGTTGGGGCCCACAGACATCTCCGGCGACTCTGCCCAGTTCCGCAGCAGGAATGGCGGACGGTTGTGGGACTCAGATAGCCACAGCCGTGGGTGCGCCCACAGCCGGGAGACCTGCTGGAAGTCGAGCCTCCGTCTGTACCTTTCCCTCGACACTGAGTCACGGCCTGCCCCCGGCAAGGCCACATAGCAGGAGGCCTCAGTCCCAGACCTGAACAGCGACTCTGAGGTTTTGTGGGTGGAAGTGGAAGGGATCAGGTCTGAGCGCAGGGCCCACCTTGGCCTTCTGGAAACACCTGCCCAGGCATCTGAGCTCCTGAAGTGGTCAGACGTAGAGGCATGTCTACCGCAGGTCACTGGCAGAGCCCACATCAGGCCAGCGCCAGGAACCCTCTAGATATCGGCAGGGAGGCCTATCCCTCTCTCCCCTAACCCCTTCCCTCCCCGCCCTCTCTCTCTCCATCTTTCTCTCCCCCCACCTCTCTCTCCCC
>NW_007245946.1:339416-340449 GCF_000164805.1 Carlito syrichta
CTCTCCTGCCCTCTCTTTCTTCTCCTCCTTCCCCCACCCCTCCCCTCTCCTCCTCTCTTCCCACTCTTTCTCTGTGCTCGGCCACCCTCCCCCGTGTTGCTGGAACTGGGCCTCATAACAGAATGCTGGCTGGGCTGGGTGCACCCCAGAGACTGCAGGCTCCCGGCCCTTGTGGACCACCTAGGCCCAGGTCCCTGCTGGGCTGTGGGGGCACCTGGGGGTTCATCTGTGAGACCCATCGCTGAGCGGCTCTCCCTGTTCTGACCCCAGCAGTGCGATTCCCACCCAGAGAGCCCTCATGACAGAGAGCAGGTTTCAGACAGGAAGTCACCAAACACTCCGCTGAGTCAGGCACCCAAGGGCTCCCCCAACCTAGACGTGGGGTGGGTGGAGGCCCTGCTGCAAACACCATCTGCAGGTTCACACCCACTGGAGTGCACGCTAAAAAGCACCGCTTTCTATGGAACACACAGGCAGTGGTGTTGGTCTGTTCCAGCCTCTCACTACAGAAGCTGGAGCTTCTAGTCCGTCTGGGGAGGCCCCAGGCCAGGAAGATGAAGCCAGGAATAAAGGAGGGGGTTGGGGCAAAAGTGCAGACGACCATGTCGGCGGGAGCTGGACACATGGGAGAGATCCCATGGGCATGAGGCCAGGGCAGTCTGCTTCCTCTCCCTAGTGGACACAGCCTCCACCTGTCTAGTAACAAATAATCCTCCCCCCACTTTTTTTAAGAGGCAAGATCTCTCTGTCACCCACACATGCAGCCTTGAACTCCTGGGTTCAAGAGATCCTCCTGCCTCAGCCTCCTGAGTAACTGGGACTACAGACATATGCTACCACATTGGCTACTTAAAAAAAAATTGTAGAGGCTGGGTGTGGTGGCTTTCATCTATAATTCCAGCACTTTGGGAGGTCAAGGCAAGAGGATTGTTTGAGACCAGTCTGGGAAACATAGCAAGACCTCATCTCTTTAAAAAAAAATTGGCCAGGCTCGGTGGCTCAGCCTGTAATCCCGCGCCTTGGGAGGCTGAGG
>NW_007245946.1:340586-353468 GCF_000164805.1 Carlito syrichta
ACAGAATGAGACTCCGACTCAAAAAAAAAAAAAAACAATTGTAGGGATGGGGTCTTACTATGTTGCCCAGGCTGGTCTCAAACTCCTGGCCTTAAACGATCCTCCCGCCTTGGCCTCCCAAAGTACTGAGGTTATAGGCGTAAACCACCATTCCTGGTCCTCAACCACAGTATTGACTTTTGAATGACCCAACCAATCATCTCTAAAATGTCCCACATTCTGGATTTGCCTGGTTGGATCTGGCTGATGTCGCTCACCCGGTCCCTCTGTCACCTGTATTTCCTGTACCTGGTGCCATGGTTTGAATGTGTCCCCCAAAAGTCCATGAGTTGGAACTATAATCCACAATAGGATCAGACCTAGAGATAGGGAGGTCATTAAGACGAAATGAGGTCACAAGGGTGGGACCCTCATCCAGTAAGGCTGCTGCCTTAGAAAAGAGAGAAGCTCCCTCGACTTGCCTCCAAAGCTGTAAGAAATCAATTTATTTCCTTTATAAATGATCGAGTCTCAGGTCTTCTGTGTCAGCAACAGAAAGTGAACCAAGACACCCAGGAAGTTGGCTTGGAAGTTTCAGTGGGGGTTATGGATACATGCATTCTAGCCAGGGTAGCCCTGTGGACCGTGTCACAGCATGCCAGGGGCTCACAGTGATGTCAGCCTGACCTCTCCTCAGAGAGCACAGACGCTCCGTGGCTGAGCATGTGTGGACGTGTCTTCCCGAGCCCTGGTCCAGCCCCTGGGAGCCTTACCTCCGCTCACAGTCCTGTAGAGTCAACCCATTCTTCCCACTTATTGGTAGCACGTGTGTGTGGAAAGGAGCCTCCCTCCCCACCCAGTGGACCACACTGCCACATGTGTCTGGGGCAGGGTCTCTGCCGAGGTGGCTGGACTTATCTTTCTCTTTCTGAGCGTGATTAAGGACTCACAGATTTTTTACTTTATTGTGGTAAAGCATACACAACATCAAAATTACTATCGTAACCATTTCTAAGCGAACAGTTTGGGACATTGAGTATGTTCACACTGCTGTGTAACCATCACTGCCGTCACTCCAGGACTTCAGCGTGTGAAACTGAAAGTCTGTCCCCGACGCAAGCACTTCCCGTTTTTCCCTGCCCCCACCCCGGCACTTACCATTCTACTTTCTGTTTCTATGAATGTAACTACTCTAAGGACCTCATCATAAGTAGAATTACACAGCCGGGCGCAGTGGCTCATACCTTTAATCCCAGCACTTTGGGAGGCTGGGGTGGGAGGATTGGTTGAGCCCAGGAGTTCAATACCAGCCTGCAACATAGGGAAACCTCGTCTTTGCAAAAAATCAAATAATTAGCCGGGTGTAGCAGTGCATAACTGTAGTCCCAGCTACCTCAGAGGATCACCTGAGCCCAGGAGGTCAAGGCTGTGGTGAGCTGTGATAATACCACTGCACTCCAGCCTGGGAGACAGAGTGAGACTGTCTCCAAAAAAAAAAAAAAAGTAGAATTACACAATATTAGTCCTTTAATGTCTGACTTCTTTCATTCACATCACCTCAAGGCTCTTTGTGTTGTAACATGTGTCAGATCTTCCTTCCTTTTTAAGGCTGAGTTATATTCCATTGTGTATCTATACCACACTGTGTGTATCCATCCATCCCTCAATGGACACCTGGGTTGTTCTCACATCCTGGCTACCAGTGCTGCTATGGACTGGACATGCAGGATTCATGAACTTGTAGGCTTCCAGTGTGTATCTGTCATGATCATTATCCTTGAAGAATAGGTGAATTGTCCCAAATGTAGCCAGTTATCTGCTCTGCATCTGTGCTGACATTATCTTTGTCTCCTTGGATTAACTCTTATGGCGGATTATGTCCTTACGTTTCCAAACCCTGAACCCAGCTCTGTTGGTGTGTCCATCTGCTGATGCCCATTTGCTGAGATGGTCGCTTTCCCCTGAGAAGAATCCTCCCAGGTTTTCTGATTCTCCTCTGGGTTTCTCCTTCCACCTTGTCCTTCTCTCCCTCCCACCCTGGGGCTTCTGGGATACCAAGTCAGGGTGGGGGAGGAAGGACTGGCCACGTGGGAAGAGGGAAGGCAGAGGGTACCTTGGGGGACAGCTGCCCTCATAAGAGGCAAGAGGCCCCCAGGTTCCAGCCAGGGGAGGGTTTTCTGGGAAGTCTGGAGACAGACCCAAGAGGTGGGGAAAGGAGGGGACTTTTGAGAATGTCAACCCGAGAGCTGGATAATTCTGAAACTCCCGGTCGCCAGCCACATTCCTCTGACTGGGGCATGCCCTGAATGAATTACAAATTGTGGTTTCAACAAAGTTATAGTGTGTCCTAGTTTCACCCAAGAGAGGCTGTCTGTTACCCTAAAAGCCCCAGATGGCCGCCTCGCCCACAAGGGTTTTCTCTCTTGGGGCTGGCACCTTCCACACAGCCATGAAAGGCACCATGCCTTACCTCAGGTCACAGAACAAGACCTGTGTTCTGGCCTTCACATCTGTGTTCCACGTGTGAGAAAGGAACAGAGGAGAGGACAGCGCAGCCTGTCCTCTTTGAGAAGATATTCCAGAATTCCCACCCGGGAAGTCTGCTCCATCCCTGTGACTATACCTGGTGGCAAGGGAGGCTGGGAACTGTACGCTTAGATTTAGCTGCAGCAGCAGGTTCTGGGTGCCGTCCATGCAAGAAGAGGTGTGTCAGGGACATGTACCTCAATGGCACACATTGTCACCAGCTACTCTTCGACCAGGCAAGGGCAGGCCCAGGCAGCTGGGTAAGCTGCCACACTCATGCCCACCACAGCCTTGACCCGCTGGGCTCAGGCGATCTTTCTGCCTTAGCCTTTCAAGTAACTGGAACCACAAGTGTGCGCCACCTTGCCTGGCTAATTTTTGGATTTATTGTAGAGACGAGATCTCACTATGCTGCCCAGGCTGATCTCGAACTCCTGGGCTCAGGCAATCCTCTCAACTATGCCTCCCAAAGTGCTGGGATTGCCAGCATGAGCCACGGCACCCAGTTTTCAAAAGATTAGGTTTAGGTCCAGCCTCTGGTATATTAAAAGTCATTCCTGTATGGGTAAAAGAGGAAACTAAAACTTTGATTATGAGGCACTCAGAAAAATCAACTTTAGAGGGTTCTAGAGCAAAATGGGGAACAAAGGACAGTAAAGCTTTAGAGGAAAGCAAAGGAAACAATCCCCACACTCGACAGAATTCTTTTTTTTTGAGTTGGAGTCTCACTCCATCACCCAGGCTGGAGTGCAGTAGCACGCTCACAGTCACCCCAACATCAACCTTCTGGGCCCCAGCGATACTTCCACCTCAGCCTTCCAAATAGCTGGAACTACAGGTGCGTGCTACCACGCCCAGCTAATTTTTGGTTTATTGTAGAGATGAGGTCTCACTAAGTTGCCCAGGCGGGTCTCAAACCCGCGGGCTTGGGCAATCCACTCACCTCGGCCTCCCAAAGTGCTGGGATTACAGGCTGAGCCACCAAGTCCGGCCAATTTTTTTGATTTATTGTAGAGACAAGGTCTTGCCAAGTTTCCCGGGCTGGTCTCAAACCTGTGGGCTCAGGCAATCCACTCGTCTCAGCCTTCCAAAGTGGTGGGATTACAGGCTGAGTCACCGAGCCCAACCTCTACAGAATTCTTAAATGGGTCACTCGGATTTGAGAGGAGGGTTACAGCAGGATCACGGCAACACTGAGCGCTGGACGTGGTGGCTCAGCCTGTAATCCCAGCACTTTGGGAGGTTGAGGCAAGAGGATTGCCTGAGACCAGGGATTCGAGACCAACCTGGGCAACTTGGTGAGACTGCGCCTCTACAATAAATCAGAAAACAAATTAGCCAGGCGTGGTAGCATGCGCCTGTAGTTCCAGCTCCTTGGAAGGCTGAGGCAGAAGGATCACCGGAGCCTAGCAGGTCAAGGCTGTGGTGGCTGTGAGCTTGCCACTGCACTCCACCCTGGGTGACAGAGTGAGACTCCAATTCAAAAACAAAAACACTGAGAACTCCTGTCTGCAAAGAGGCCACCAGGCAGGCCCGGTGAGTCCCAGAGGACAGGGAGGTTTCGCACCCAGGGATCCCATTACAAACACTTGTTCAGAATATCTGAAGCTCACTGTCCAATGCACAAGAGTAAGACAGCTAGTGAGAGGACTGGCAGAAATCTCAGCACACGAAGGTCCCAGCAGACCCTCCCCTCCCTTCTTCCCTGGCTCTTACCTGGCCTCTGTCTCTTGCTCACCACCAGGGTCATCTTGAACTTGACACCAGGTACGGGATAACAGTTGGGGAGGGGCTCTGAGCTCTGCAGAGGAGCAACCAGGGCTAGATGTGAACAGACCTGCTATTTTTTTTTTTTTTGAGTTGGAGTCTCACTCTGTTGCCCAGACTGGAGCGCAGTGGCCGCTCCCAGCCACCACAGCCTCAACCTGCTGGGCTCCGGCGATCCTTCCGCCTCAGCCTTCCAAGTAGCCGGAATTACAGGCGTGGGCTACCACGCCCGGCTGATTTTTTGATTGATTGTAGAGATGAGGTCTCACTGCCCAGGTGGGTCTCAAACCCACGGGTTCAGGCAATTCACTCACCTCAGCCTCCCAAAGTCGCGGGATTACAGGCCGAGCCACCGAGCCCAGTTTGGACCTGCTATTTCTAAGTTTGCTTTCCCTCCAATAGAGGGCGGTGGGTTGTCTTCATGCCCTGACTCTACGGAGGGGGAAGCTGCATGTGACATTGTTAAACACATTTCCCTTAAACAATGAGACTGAGGTTGCACACACCTCCTTGGTGGCATCCTGAGATTTGATCAGCCAAAGGGCTTGAGCAGCTCTAACCTCCAGGGGATCCCACCTCCCACACACCTTCCTCCTAAGTTACCCCTGTGATGATTCACTGCCCAGAGATCAGTAACTGGTGGCCACAGGACCCACTCTGCACATGGCCTCTCTTCTGTAAAGCCCAAGGCTGGTGTTTGAGATGCTTTTCAAACACTGCACTCTGACCCCATCCAGGCCTGGGACACATACCCAGGAGCTGATGCCACCAGTCCTGTGACCTCCCTCCCAGAAAGTGTCTCTGTATACGGAGATAATTTTGATACCCCATGACTTCACCCTCAACCAATCAGCAGCACCTGTTCCTTAGTCTCCTGCCTTGCCAAAGTATTCCTTAACAATCCCTAGCCTAAAATTCTCAGGAAGGCAGATTTGGGAAATATCTCCTGTCCTCACTCAGAAACTCTTTCTCCACTGTGTTGATGAGAGACACCAAACTCTGTAAAAGATTTAAGGTTGATTCTGAGTCAAGTGTGAGTGACCTACGCCTGAGGCACAGTCCCAAGAGGTTCTGAGAACCTGTGCGAGAGGTGGTTGAATTGCAGCTTGGTTATATACCTCTTAGGGAGGCAGAAGTTACAGAAAACCATAAATCAATACATATGAGGTTTACATTGGTTCAACCTGGGAAAGGGGGACATCTCCAGGTAGGGACTTGCAGGTCATAGGTAGATTCAAAGATCTGATTGGCAAAAGATAGCAAGATTTAGGCACTAAGGAATTTTGAAATCAGTAAAAGAACTGCCACGTTGAGATAAGGGGTGTTGAGATAAGGGGCAAGGGGAAGTTTGGAGAAGGAACCACAAAGAGAGGACTCTGCAGTTGTGGGTGGCCTAAGTGAGGGTCCACCCTTCCTGTGGGGTGCGGTTGGCTCTATGGGGGGACGCCTGAGTCTCATGCAACCCAGGAAGTCGCCAAGCTGGCAAGGCCTCTGAAAATATCCTCTCAGTTGCAGGGCACAGGGCAGGGGTCCCGGTGCAGGCCAGCAATCCCCAGCACCCCACAACCTGCAACTCAGAGCCCCTGCAGTCTACCTGCTCAGACTCTCCCTGGGCCCCAAAGGAAGGGCTGGGTTGTGGGGCTGTATCCTCATTGTCCAGCTGAACCCATGCTCTGCCTAAAGAATTTTAGGCTCTAAGGAATTTTGAAATCAGCAAAGAAAATGATGATTGAGATAAGAGGGGTTTGAGGAAGCCAAGGCTCTTGATAAATCAATGACACCTCATAGGTGGCAGCCCAGAGAGAACAGATAACAATGACTGGATGCGGTGGCTCATGCCTGTAATCTCAGCACTTTGGGAGGCTAAGGCAGGAGGATTGTTTGGGTCCAGGAGTTCAAGACCAGCCAGGGCAACATGCCCAGACCTCATCTCTACAACAAATGAAATTTTGAGAAAAAAAAAAAGAGAGAATAAACGGCAAAAGTCTAGCTTCTTTGGGGATCTCCAGAGAAATTTCCCCAAGAGACAGCTTTGCAGAGTCATTATATATTTTGATTTCCTTCTTTTTTTTTTTTTGGGTTGGCAACTCACTACATCACCCAGGCTGGAGTGCTGTGGCGCGCTCATGGTCACCCCAGCATCAATCTGCTGGGCTCAGGTGATCCTTCTGCCTCAGACTTCCAAGTAGCCGGAACTGCAGGTGCACACTCCCACGCCCAGCTAATTTTTTATTTATTTGTTTATTGTAGAGGTGAGGTCTCGCCAAGTTGCTCAGGCTGTTCTCCAACCCGTGGGCTCAGGCAATCCCCTCACCTTGGCCTCCCAAAGTGCTGGGACTACAGGCTTGAGCCACCGCACCTGGCCTGATTTCCTTCTTTAACTGTTATGTGATGTTATGACTGAGTCAGGTTGGAAAGTGAGCCTCATTACATAGGGTTAATAAGGCACTTCCAGAACCCTTAGGAATTTGGCAAGAAAGAGAAAAGAAAAAGGTCAGAGTTCAGTCCTCAAGCCCCGTGTGGAAAAACGTCACAGTTGCCGTCTGAGTTCATCACTCACAGCAGAAACGATTTGGTTTCCTCTGCAAACTGTCAGGGCTGCAGCCAACCTCAGCTCCCTGGGGTTTGGGCAATGACATGGGGGTGGGGGGCAAGGCTGCTAGCCTCAGGGACCCTTCGCCTGTCACTAACAGGGAGGAACAGGGCAGACAGACCCATAGGACCCGCTGCGTGCCCCGCTCTGGGCAGGTTCTGGGAGGAAGGTCTCTGATCCAGGGATCCAGTGTCTAAGGAGGCAGGGCCCTCCCACCAGCAAGCATGGAACTGAGGCCACCATCACCACTGTAGGAGTGCAGGCCAGACCCCAATCCCAGAGAGGGGCAGGAAGCTTTGCAGGGAGGTTGGGGTTTGTGCTGAGCCCTCTGGGGCAGGAGGGGGCACCCAAGTGAGGGGAGAGGAGGGAAACCCCTAGGAGAGGCACCATGGAGCGGGCAACGCTGGAGGTCCAGGGGAAACTGGGCCAGAGGACAGAGAGGGGACAGGGGGGCAGGCTGGGCTTGGAGCTAGGAGGGTCAATCTGAGGGCACACGTAGAGTCATGAACAGGGTACAGAGGGGTGCCCCGAGGTGGGACTGAGGGTCTAGAGCATCCTGGGGCCCAAGGCCTCTGAGCCAATGAAGCTGGCAGTCTGCAGTTCTCACGGTGAGAGGGTGGGGGGAGACCACAGGTGAGTCGGGGGCATCTGCCAGGACAGAATGTGCTGCTGACAAAAGAGGGAGTGCTGGGAGGTCCAGGCAGGAACTGGGAGCTGCAGGAAAGGGGTATGCGCAAAGGATGTGTGCGAGTGCATGTGTGCATGCCTGTGGCTCTGTGAGAATGCACACATGCGGTGCATTCGAAACATCTGACCAAATGGATCCACCTCGCCATGCAGGGAGCAGGGGACATGCCTCACACCTCACAGAGTGTCGGGGAGGGAGGCTGTCTCCATCTCCTGCCACCTCACCTGTGGGGCCGCACACCCTTTGCCGGTTGTCACTTGAGCGGGTTAAGGCTTCCTTCCTGGGTGGAGGGTGAACCCAGCGTGACCTGAACGAGCCTCACCCCCACGGTCACCCCTTCCACCCACCTCCTGCCACGCCCATCAACTTACCCTCCCGCCTGAGGAATCCAGGCTCCTTCACCTTTACACACACGCAAGTGGACACACACGCACACTTGGACACACGCGAACCCTTGTGTCACACAAGGCAGGCTGCCAGCTTCTCTGGGCCTGGCTTCCTGGGGGAAAGACAGAGGTGCGGGCAAGACCCCTGGGGATGAGGTACTTCTGCAAAGCACTCAGGGTACCGACTGGGCCTCCCCAGCTGCAGCCCTGGGCTCCAGCTCTGGCCTGGTGCTGGCCTCTCCTTGGCTGCAGCCCAACTCCTCCTGTCCCACCCCCACCCCAGAGAGGGCAGTTCCGTGGCCACAGCTTTCCTCTGGCCTTGAGGCCAGCAAGCTCTGAGGGAGCTGTACTCTGGCCTCCATGACTTCACGTGCAAAACAGGTCGTTCCTGGCCCAGATGTCTGGGTGGGAAGACATTTAATTATTACTACAATTTATTTGATAGTTACAGAACTATTCAAGCTTTATATATAATTTTTTTTTAAGATACAGGGTCTTGTTATGTTGCCCAGGCTGGTCTTGCACTCCTGGCCTCAAGCAATCTTCCTGCCTTAGCCTCTGGAAGTACTTGGATAACAGGCATAATCCACAATAGAATCAAGTTTTGTATTTCTTCTGGCCAGCTAAATTTTTCTAGTAATTTGTCCATTCCATCTGTTTCTGAAAAAGCTGACATGCAGTCATTTATAGTATTCTCTTATCTTTTTTTTATAGTTGTTTTTGCAGTTTAAAATTTTTAATTTACATAAAGTTCATACTCTGCTGTTCCCTTCTGTGGGTTTCCACAAATGCACAGTCACTATCCCCCACCACAGCCAGGATACAGACAGTTCCATCACCCCAACATCCCCCTGTGCTGCCCTCACTCCAACCCCAGACAAGACCACTGACCTATCTTCCTTCTCTCCAGCTTATCCTTTTCTGGAATGTCATATTAATGGGATTATACAGAGAGTAGTCTTTTGAATCTGGTTGCTTTCGCACAGGACAATGCACGTGAGATCCATCCACGAGCTTTGAGTTGACAGCTTGCTCCTTTTTATTGCTGAATAATATTCCACATCATGGAGGGACTGCACTTAAAAAAAAATCTATTTGCCAGTTAAAGTACACTAGGTTTGTTTCCAGTTTTGTGTGGTTATCAACAAAGCTGCTATGCAGATTTATGTAAGATGTCTGGGTGAGAGCCGGCCACTGCCATGGTGGCATTGTTTTGCATTCTCACCCGCAGAGGATTCCTTCTGCTCCACACTGTGTCAGCATGAGGCCTCATTATTTTATTCATTTAATTATTTCTCAGCCATTTAGCAGTGTGCAGTGGTGTGGCACTGTGGTTTCATCTGCACTTTCTAATAAGAAGTGATGTTGAACACTTCTCATGTTTCCATTTGCCATCTGTGGGGCTGTGTTTGTTCAGATCTTTCGCTTATCTTTAAACTGGGCTGTTTATTGTTGAGTCCTGAGAGTTCTTGATATATTTGGAATGCCAGTCTTTTATCTGTTACAGGATTTGCAAACATGTTTTTCTGCCAGTCGTTGGCTACTTCTTATCTTTTAAATCTGCAGTTATAGCCTCTTTTTGGTTCCTATTATTTATGTCTTTCTTCTTCCCAGAAATTGATCCACTTTGTTAATTTTTTTAAGAATCAACTTTTGTCTTCATTGGTCATGTTTCCTACTGACTTATGACCTTATTTTTATCTTCGTTTTTTTCAGCTCCCTTTGGGCTTACCTTGTTTTCTTACCTCCCAACTTCCTCTTTTAGAAATTTGATTATTTACTAATTTTAATGTTTATTTTTTTGAGTTGTAGTCTCATTCTATTGCCCAGGGTGCGGTGTGGTGGCACGCTCACGGCCACCACAGCCTCGACCAGCTGGGCTCAGGTGATCCTTCCACTTCAGCCTTCCAAGTAGCTGGAACCATAGGTGTGCACCACCATGCCTAGCTAATTTTAAAATTTATTGTAGAGATGAGGTCTCGCAATGTTGCCCAAACTGGTCTCACCTTGGCTTCCCAAAGTGCTGGGATTACAGGTGTAAGCCACTGCACCTGGCCTTAATTTTATTTTTTAAAGTTAAGGTTTAATTTACATACAATGAGTTCACCTCTGTGTACCCAGTTCTGACTTTTGACAAATGTATCCAGTTGAGTTATGTAACTACTCACACAACTGAGATATAACATTTCCAGCGACCCCAAAAGTTTCCTTGTGCCCCTTTGCAGTCAGTCTCGCCCCAACTTTCTAAGAGGGAGACTTTACTTACAAACCCTGAAGTTTCTTCTTTTCACAGTAAGTATTTGTAGCAAATTGCTCAGAAGTCCCGCCTCTGCAACGCTGGATGTGCTGTTTTCATAGTTATCCGGTTCTGAGTATTTTCAGTTTCTACCACAATCACTTCTGTCGAGCATGCATTATTTAGCAATGTGTGTGTGTTACAATGATTGTTTATAACAATTTCCCAACACTGTATAATATTATCAAACGCACAACAATGCTAAAAGAATTACACGATGTGACCCCAAACACTCAGCACGTGCATTCCACAGTTAGCAATTTCCTTCACACATTCCTCCATCCATCCACCCATCCCTCCAGTCCTCTACCCATCCCCCTTCCCCCACCCATCCATCCAGTCCTCTACCCACCCATCCACTCTATCCATCCCTCTATCCATCCACACACTCCTCTATCCATCCCTCCACCCATCCACCCACCCACTCCTCTATCCATCCATCCCTCCATCCACATCCATCCATTCCTCTATCCATCATCCATCCACCCTTCCCTCCATCTCTCTATCCATCTATTCCTCTATCCCTCCATCCACCTCTCCATCTATCCACCCCTTTCCCTTCCTTTTCTCTACAAGCCCCACTTCACCATCCTGGCAGGCCAACTCTACCTGGAGCTGCATCTTCCAGACCCTGTGTTTTGCTGAATTGGAAAACAGCAGAGAAGAGCCCGATGGCCTCAGGGCTGCCAGCTATCACACACCCAAGGGCCCCTCTCAGGTTGAAGACGGGTGCCTCAGACATTCGATGGGCTCAGAATTCTCCTCCCAAGAGCCAGGCAGGTAAGGCAAGGCTAGACCTTCCTCTGAACTATACAGGGTGTGAACACCTGGGCCTATGAGCTGGCTTTTTTCTGCCAGGTCCAGTGACAGCTGAGGGAGACATAAAACCCAGCCCTGCAGGGTGAGTAGAGGGAACATGGGGAGAGTCTGGGACCGACAGCAGGGACCAAGCAGGGTGAGATGGGTGGTCAAGCAGGTGCATCAAAGGGCATGTGCATTCTTTCAAAGAGTAAAGAGGGGTTTGGACACATGTAAGTTACTCCATAGTAAAAGTCACTGAGGCTGCCCAAGAGTTTTCTGACCTGAAGCAGTGGTGCGTTCCTTGGGGATGAGGACACGATGCCCAGGGACCCATCCTGGGCTGGGCTTGCAGGAGGGTGAGGAAGCCTATATTTGCTAATCACAAGGCTTGTTCAACCACAGCCTTAGGGCAGATACACTTTGTGGCTTCTAGGAATTGCCAGGCCTATCCTGGCCTGGGGTCTGGAGTAAGACAAGGTCTGTGTTCTCACATTACCCCACTTCCAGCTAGCAGGGCCAGGAGAGGATGAGCAGGGGCTGGGGGTGCCCTAGGGACACAGGTTTGCCCTCTCCCAACATACTCTGGGCCTCACCTTGCTGCACTCCCGATCCTGAACTGCCCCCCAAGAATACCAGCAGGAGGAGGTGGGGAGGGGTCACATTACACTGAGACGGGCACCCACAGCCCTGCCCCTCCAGCTCCTGCAGACAAGCTGAAACCAGCTGAGAACGTCTGACTCCAGAGAGGACCCCGTGCTCCTCCTGCATCATGGTGGGACTCCAGGCACTGCTACAGCTGGGGAGGGACTTCCAGCCGACCCTGCCCCCATTCTGTGGAGCCAGCCCTAGGAAGGCAGGCTGCTGGCAGCACCCACCATTTTGGAGGGAGTATGGTCCAAAGCTCAGCCTGGGGAAACGGGGTGTAGGGCAGGGCCAATGTGCCTCCCCGATAGTGACTAATGAATAACCCAGCTCTGCCACCCACTGGAAGTGTTGATTCAGGGAAAGTTCAAAGTCATTCGCTACCAGGCCACACAACAGGATGCAGGGAAGTCCTGGCAGCTTGAGAATGGTCAGGGTTCCCTGCCTCAGTTTCCCTGTGGACAGGAAGGCACTAGAGGCCAGCACTGCATCCTCTGTTCCTGCAGAACCTAGTTCGTTGGGTCCGTACAGGGAGGTGCAGACCCTCAGCACCTGTGTGCTGGGCCTCCTCCACCCAGACCCCTCCTGTGCCACCTCCTGCCAAGCTCCAGTGCCTGGGACAGAAGGAACAACCCATGTGGCCAGCCAGTCCATGCTGGGATGAGCAGCTGGTTGTGGGAAGGAAGGGACATTCTCAGTGGCGTCCCCAGGAGCTGAAAGAGACCTTGGAGACAGCCAGGCCCTGGGGAGATCGGATGTGCACTGCCAGGCCCAACCTTATAGCTGGGCCTGATCCACACCCCCGGCTGAGCCCAGAGTCCAGCCCCTTCTCCTCTTCCTCAGATTGGGCCAGGGGTGACCTCCTCTTCCCCTCCAGACAGGCCCAGCTTTCTTACAGCCTGCTTCCCTTGGGGACCAGTAGGATAGGCAGCCTGGAAATTCTCACTCCCCCTAATTCATAGGGGACACTGAGGCACCAGGAGCCTGAGAAAGGAGCAGAGCTGGGGAGTGGTCCTCAAGCTCGTCCACCCAGCGTCCCCCAGATAGCTGCCTCACCTCTAGCTTGCCACAGTCGCTTCAAGATGAGGCCAGGAACTCAGGGGCCCGGGTCCCCATTTGTGACTCCACCCGGCTGCTCCTGGGAGGGGCTGGCGTAGGCCAGGAAACAGGCAGACCGGAGAAACTGGGTGCCCCAGCCCCACCG
>NW_007245946.1:353805-354229 GCF_000164805.1 Carlito syrichta
CTCGCTTCTCTCCCAATGCTGCCAGCGCTCCTCCGCCAGCCCTTCGCGGGAACCCCCAGCATCCCGTCCGCCGGGACGGCTCCCTCGGCCAAAGTCTCCCTCTCCAACCGCCGGTGCTGCGGACCCAGAGCCTCCGTTTCCCTGGCGGGGAAATGGGCGGGCCGCGCCCACGAGACGGGAGGGGCGGGGCGCCCACAAGACGAGGGGGACGGGGCGGCCCTCGGCGTCTGGCGGGTTCGCGCGGCCTCTGCGGCCAGGGACTCCCTCCCCCCTGGCGGTTCCCGAGATTCCCTCCCTTTCCCGCCCCGGCGTAGACTCAGAGCCTCCCAGCCGCCCACCCTTCGGGTCGGAGCTCCTTGTCCCTTGGCCCCAGGCCCGGAGCCTTCCTGCCACCTCCACGCCCCACTCTCGCCTAGAGCGTTCC
>NW_007245946.1:354416-359628 GCF_000164805.1 Carlito syrichta
AGGCCAGGCGAGCCGACTGGCTGGAGAGCGTGACCCCCTCTAGGCTTCCCGGGGGGCCGGCACGCACGCGCGCCTTAGCGGGGAGCCGGGCGCAGCTCCCAGACAGATGCCCCTGGGGCGCTCGCGGCCAAAGCCTTTGTCGCTCTTTTTGCACAATCGCCCCGGGAGACAGGTAATGCTGTTCCTGCTCTGTAGATGCTAAGGTCTAGGCACAGCTGGGATTCACACCGGGGCTCCAGACGCCGCTCCCCCTCAGTCGGCGTCTGCACAGAGACAGGCGGCCCTCCGTGACCTTGGGGCCCTCACCGCGCCCCTGTGTGCGGCAGCGCAGGGTCCTCCGAGAGGTGGTGCGAATTCCAGGGGCACGTGCGGGCACCCGGGCAACGGCGTCCTTACCTACGTCCTCCCTCAGCCTTCCTGGGAAAACTGGAAACCGTCTAGGCAGGGAAACTGGGAGGAGGTCAAGAGGAGACTGGCCCTCGGGGTGGAGGGGTGGGCGGAGGAGAGAGGTCTCTGGGCCCCCGGCCCCGCCCTAGGCCGGGGAGCCGCCCCCTGTCCCCTCGGGAATTCCGCTCTCAGCGCCAAACCGCCGGCTGAGGATGGGGGCTGGGAAAGGCGCGCTGACACACGCGCTGGAATTCCCAGGGGAGCCCAGCCATGACCCCAGCGACCCCTTCCTCCTCCTGTCGGCTCTAGCCAGCCGGGACAGTGAAGGAGGACGGGCTCCGGCCACGGGTCGGTCGCAAGCCGACCTGGCTCCTTCTGGGTTCTGCCCCATCCTTGTCCCTCCCAGATGGCTGTGTGTGGAAGCAGCAGTGCCTCTGTGCCCGGGGCCCCGGACGGCCTCACCCCCACATCCCCCACAGCCACCAGCGAAAGCCTGGGGCAGGCCCTGCCCAGCTCCTGCCTCCAGACTTCCGGCACATTACCAAATGGTCTGTGCCTCGGTTTCCCCTTCTCTGCAAAGGGCATTAACTTCCATCTCAAGAGGGTTCATGGGGATTCGGGGAGTCTGGAACTGCCTGGAAAACAGGTAGAGGTTACAACTGCATGGAAGGGAAACAGAAGCCCAGAGGACCCAACAACACAGAGCCACCTTCCCCCTCTCCCCCTTAGTGTCCTCAGCTGCTCTGTCAAGATGCTCTGGACTTCCAAGGACAAGCAGGTGCCGGGCTGGGAGTATGCGCAGGCTCATGCGCACACACCCGTGTGGATGTAGGTGGGTCACAAGCATGTGTCTGCGTGTGAGTGCTGGTGTGAACGTGCATATATGTGCCCTGAGCACATGCAAATGTCACGTGTGTCAGCATGCTGGCAGCAGTGTGTGTGCATGCGCGCATGCGTGCATACCCTGGCTGGTTTGCTCCTCAGTGGGGTGTCGTGTAGCAGTGGAGGGCTCAGATGGCAGCCCCTGGGGACATGGGCCCCACCCCAAGGTCTGGCCAGCCCTGCTCATCCTGCCCCCACCCCCTTTTCCCACTTTGCTGGGGTCAGATGGAATGTGGTGGGCCCACCTCCCTACAAGGACAGGGGTCTGTGCCCCGAGGAATATGGTCCCCCAGCTCAGGTGACAGCAAAGCCAAGGAAGGCAGTCCAGCTACGGCTGCACCAGGGATGGGTTACTCAGCAGAAGCCCCGGGACTGACTGGTCCCGAGGAGAAAGGGTCCTGCCGAGCAGACACCCCAGGGGACTGGAGCCTGCAGGGTACCCTCGCTGCAGAAGTCCTGGGGTGCATGGGGGCCCCTGCCCGGGGTGCTGGCAATCCCCAGGGGCAATGGGGGCCCAAGCTGCCCCTCCCCACACAAGTCCAAGGCTGTTTCCCAGATCCCACTGGAGCCTGCCCTGACCCCACTGTCCTCCCAGCAAGGGCTACAAGCCTATAAGTTTGACTTGTCCCCCTGTGCCCAGAGACCAGGTAGAGGAGCTTCTCCCAGCTCCAGTCCAGGGTGTCTCACGGACTGGCTCACCCATCCTGTGCCCATGTGGCCCCCTGACCTGCAAAGCTCTCACGTGCCTCCCGGGTGTGGGGGCTGGGCTGCAGGAGCCAGAGTCATGCCTACCCCCAGCCTGGCCCTCCTAGCCCAGGCTATCATAGGCCAGTGACTGGCCAGGACCCCAGGATGGGGAGGGAGGCATGTTGGGTGCCAGGGTGACAGCCCTCCAGCGGCTCTTCATTCATTCATTCATTCATTCATTTGCCCAAGCCCCATTCACAGCTTCAGCAGACTCAGAGTGCAGGCCTCCCAATGCCAGACCAGGCCTGACGCTGGAACAGCCGCTGGACTAGTGGGGGTCAGTGGGGCCTCTCAGGATCAAGCAGCAGTAGGGAGGCCTCCAGAGGGGGCTCAGTATCCCGTCTGATATGGGCTGGGCTCCTCGGACCATGGCATCACCAATGCCTGGAGACCTTGGGACTGGCCTCCCCCTTTCTCTGCCTGGTTGCCCAAAGGAGTTCAACTGACCGCACTCCCCAGTCCCAGCAGCCTGAGGCCTGAGGGGTCACCCACCAGCTGCCCTCCTCTCCTGAGACCCCGTCCAGTCCCTGCTTCCCCTGCAGCCAGCCGCCAGGGATGCGTCCTTGGCCCTGATGGCTTCAAACTGCCCACAGGATCCTCTCAAGTTCTTGACCTGCGGCCTCCTCTGCTGTCTCCTGGTGGAACCAATGTCCTTCCTTCCATGCATGGCCCAGCCCTGAGGAACGTTACTGCCCCACTGCTCTGACCTGTGTCCCCTGTGTGTCCCCAGGCCTGCCCTCTCTCCCCTGCCGGCCTTCAGGTTCCATCACCCAAGGGCAGAGAGAGCTATTGTCACTCTACTTGGGGCCACCAGAGGGCGCCATGCCTTGGGTGCACGGTTAGGGTGCTTCAGGGCTACTTATCTGGGCTCTCATAACAACTTGGCTAGGTGGTTACTGCGAACCCACTCCTCAGATGAGGAAACTGAGCCAGAGAAGGGGCCGTCTGCCCGAACTCTCAGGAGTGGAAAGAAGGTCTAGGCCTCCAAGGTTTCTCCAAGTCCCTCAGCTTGATGTGTCTTTGGGGAAAGTCACCTGACCCCTCTGGGCCCTAGTTTCTCGCCTGTACAGTGGGGGCTGGGGGGTGGGAGAGGCATCACTACTGGACAGAGCACAGGGCCCTGGCTCCTGCAGGTGCCTGGTTGGTCTCCACCCCCTAGAACAGGAATCCTTCCCACGCAGCCCGAGTGACTAAAGGCTGCCTTCTCCAAAGCAGGTAACCCTGTGCTCACGGGGTGGGGGTCTGCAGATCCAAGCCAGCCCTGCTCCAGCCCGCCAGCAACAAACCCCTCAGGAGAGGCAAGGCTGCCCTCCTGCTGCCTACTGTGTGCGGGTGTGGGCACATCTGCAGGTGTTGGGACCTTGTGCTCGGTGTGACCCCCACCAGCCATGCCTCAGCCTACGGCACCCTCTCCCTCCTCCAGGTGGGGGTGGGGTCTGCCAGCCCAGAATGCCCCAGGGTGAGTAACACCCCCTGCTTTGTGACACAGAGACCCAGGCCCTACCCTCTTCCGGCACCACCAGGGCAGCAGGGTGAGACCCCCACCTCTTGGCAACATGGAATCTGCTTTGGTCACCTGAGGCCCTGATGTCTGAGACTACTGAAGGGAGGTCAGAGGGGGCAGAGGCCAAGCCCACTGGGAGGAGGGTGCCACCTGATTTGCTTAGGCAGCGAGCCGGGCACTAGCAGTGCCGCGTTCCCACACTCCGTGGTGCCAATCTTGGCACCCCAGCCCTGCCCCACCCTTGCCCTGTGGGGACCAGGGCACCCGGAATGTGGCTGTGGATCCGTCCCCCGAGGCCACGGATTCCTGTCTCAGTGGGCGAGGGCGAGGCTGCCTTTCCGCCCTTTGATCCCTGCCAACCCCAGGGAGCCAGGCCACGCCCAGGCCCTGCCAGCCAGGCCACAGGGGAGGCCAGGAGGCAGGCCCAGGCGGGACAGGGCTGACTCCTCCGCTCTCCCAGGCATAGGAACCCCAGCTCCCAGCCCAGCTCCCAGCCTAGCTCCGCTACCCAGATGCCCCAGGAGCTCCTAGCTCCCCTCCTGCCAGCTGGGCCCAGGGCCTGGCACCCGGGCCAGTCAGGCTGAGAAGGCCAGCCTTGGGCATGCCCAGCCCCTACCTTCAGCATCAAAGCAGCAGCCTCTCCCTTGCTCCCTGACTTGCCCCAGGGCCCAGGGTCCCAACGCCTCCCTGCCAACACCGTCTTGCCCCACTGTCCCACCACCCGCCAGCCACGGCCCACCCACCCAGACACCCCGGGTGCCAGGTGGACTGCCTAGTACCTAGACCCCAAGATGTCCTGCTTCACCTCTGACTGTGGGGGAGCCAGCACCGGCAGCCGCCTGGCATACAACCCAAGGACCCCCACCCTGAATGTTCTTGTCTCCTACCCCACCCCAGCCGGCTGACAGCTGCCTGCTCACTTGGTACACCTCCGTGTGTCTCCTGCCCCCGGTTCAAGCACCGCAACCCTGGGACAAGCGGCCCAGCAGGAAGCAAGTCCACCCTCTGAGCCTGGGGGAGGGGAGGGTAAAGTGATAATACCCAAGTGGGAGGAGCCCAGGTCCAGGTGTCCAGAAAAAGGAAGGTCCACAGATGGGTCTCGGGGAGGGAGCTCCCAAGAGACAGGATAGCCCTGCTCTGCCACCGCAGCCAGCTCCTGTGGCTCGGTTTCCTGATCTGCTAAATGGAAACTGCAGGAATGAGTACACCCCTCCCAGAGACCAGTGGCAGAAATGGACCTGGGACTTCATTCCTTTGCCACGTGGCCAGAGGAGCCCAAGGAAGGGGGAGGCAAGGGGACCTCCGCCTGGGGGAGGAGAGGGCTCAGGCCTCTGTCCACTGAGCCACAGAGCCTCCTGGCTTTCAGGAAGGCTTCGAGGGCCGGATCCCGGGCATAAGGCCTTGCGCTGCTGCCCACTGAACGCCCTGGGCACCCTCCCTCCTGGCTGGTCCTTACTTCCAACCCTCGCCTGGCCTCGGGACTGCCAGGGTCTTTGGTGTTCCCCAATAGGGCGCCTTCCCCTGGGGATACAGGGGAGGGTAGTGGCCAGGCTGGGTCCTCGCGGTCCGCAGAAAAGCGGATGAGGAAGCGGCATCGTGCTCGCAGCAGCGCCAGGGACGCTTCCCGAAGAAAAGCCTCTGCCCCACCCCAGCGTCCCTCGGCTACAGGAGTGGATTCCAGGGCCCAGCCTG
>NW_007245946.1:360168-361561 GCF_000164805.1 Carlito syrichta
TGCCGGGGCCCTGCCAGGTCCCGTCCCTTCGCCCCTGCCGCCATCCTCCCCTCCAGCCCCCGCCCTGTACATTCATCTAACAGATACCTACTAGGTCCTGCACCTGCTGGGAGCAGACAAGATGGTCCCCCTCCTGTCCTCAAGGGGCTGGGAGCCTCAGGTCTGCAGGTTGGCGGGAATAGTGTCCTGGTGGGACGACCACAGCTCACCGGCGGTGCGCTGGGCCCAGGCATCAGGCGGAGGAACAGTCGGAAGGCTGAGGGTTGGTGGGGCTAGAAGCTGCGTTCTCTTAGCCTGGGGCAGGGCCTCTACTCTCAGCGTCTAGACCCTCCTCACTCCCGCAGGGTCCCCTGCCCAGCCCCTCTGCCACCAGGCCAGGTCCGGCGCTGGACAGGTCGACACTTACAAGAGGGCCCCAACAGCAGGAGTCCCTGGGGAGGAGGCAGGAGCATGGCCGCCACAAAAGAGGAAGAGGCAGGAGGTGCTCAGGGGGCTTGGGATGTCAGGGGTGAGTCTTGAAAGGAGCCAGCAGGGCATTCCAGGCAGGGGAGCCCAAAGGAGCAAAAGTGGGCCAGGAAGAAATGCCTGCGGTGTTCCCCCGAGCAGAGGTGCAGACTTCAGCCTGGCCGATGAGGCTGGATGGAGGGGCCCCTGCTCAAGCATGGCCAGGAGGGCAGTGGGGAGCCATGGGAGGTGTTCGAGCAGGGGAGCAACAGAAAGAGCACCCTCACAGACACCTGAATGCATTATTTATAGGCTGTGGAATCATCTGTCTTCAGGTTGGACCAGTGTTTACTTAATAAATCCCCTCACGTTGTATAAGAAGGTGGTTTCCAGATTTCTGGTTAGAGATAGGTCTGCCCTGAAAGTCACTGTCATTAACCACTGCTTGCATCTTGTGGCCGTCACTGGATAGATTTCAGGGATGTAAGATTGTTTTTTTTCACTTGTTTCTTTTATTTTACCTCTTGTATTGACACATAATATTTGTTCATATTTCAGTGGTATGTGTGGTATTTTGGTACATGCATGGAATATGGATTGATCAAGTCAAGGTCACCAGCATATCCATCACCTCAAACATTTATCATTTATTTTTCTTTTCTTTTCTTTTCTTTTTTGAGTAGGGCTCTCACACTGTCACCCAGGCTGGAGTGCAGTGGCAGGCTTACAGTGCCTCAATCTGTTGGGTTCAGATGATCCTTCTGCCTCAGCCTCCCAAGTAGCTGGAACCACAGATGCATGCCACCACACCTGGCTAATTTTTTGATTTATTATAGAGACGAGGTCTTGCTGAGTTGCCCAGGCTGGTCTTGAACCCCTGGGCTCAGGCAGTCCTCTCACCTCTGCCTCCCAAAGTACTGAGATTACAGGCGTGAGCCACCACACCCAG
>NW_007245946.1:361831-377517 GCF_000164805.1 Carlito syrichta
TGTGGTGGCCGGGAGCGGCCACTGCACTCCAGTCTGGGCGACAGAGTGAGACTCCAACTCAAAAAAAAAAAAAAGAAAAAGAAATATGTGCCAAATCATAACAGTTATCTTACTGTGATGTTGAACACTGAGACTTATTTCTTCTATCTAACTGTATTTTTGTACCTATTAATTAACCTCTTTTTTCAAAAGAATTTTAGCTCAATGGGATTTAAGGTTTCCACGGGAATCTTAAAGGCTTCCACTCCTCTGCCCACCACCCTACTCCTCTTCCTGAGCCCCCCTCTCTCCCCAGGGTCTGACCATCTCTCCTGGACCACTCGTGACAGCTGCAACTCTGGTTTCCATCTCTGTGCCAGCGCCTCCCACATCTCCATTCCCATACCCAGCTCTCCTCCTGAGCACCATGGGGGGCTCCAGCTGGCCCCCAGAACCCAGGTCTTTCAGAGGCACCCTCCCCTGGCCCCCAGGCCCTGGAGCCTCCTTTCCCTCCCTCCCCCGTCAGTCTGAGCACCCCCAGCTCCCTCCTGCAGAGCAGTCTCCTCCTCACCTGTCCCATTCCATGCTGTCTGACTCACCTCCATCCTGGCTGCCAAGAGAGCATCTCAAACACACATCTGACCTGCCCCTCTTCCGCTTTGATGGCTGCCATAGCTCCCCAGTGCCTGCAGCATCAAGTCCCAGCTCCCATCGTGGCCACAGCCGCACTGCAGCCATGCCCCACCCAGCCACGCTCAGCTATTTATGGCCCCCCACCCCAGTTCTACCCCTGACGCTGGGACTTAAGTGTCAGCGATTCTGAAAACCCTGTCGTGCCACTGCCCCTCCTCTGGGCCCCTCCGGGCTCATGCAGCCCCTGTGTGCTTCTCCCAGCCCCGCACCCGCCTCCCTGCCCCAGCCTGGGCTGATTCTAAATCAGCTGAGAAACCGTGGCCTCCCCCCGGCGGTCCCAGGCCCCTCACCGTCTGCACGCCCTGCCTGGGCCTGGGTCAGACCCTGTGCTGGCGGGGAAGGCTCTTGCCACACACCTGCAGCACGCGCCCCTCGGCCTGTGGTGGTGACACAGCCTCCGAGAGGGGCTGAGAGGCTGGCTGGGATGACGTGGCACAGCTGGGCCGGGTGGCTGAGCAGGGGGCGGGACCCCAGGCCTACCCCTCCAAGTCCATGTGGAAGCTCAAGCCGCCCCCTGCTCTCCAGGCTCAGGGAAGAGCCGACTCCACTTCCTGCAGGGTCCAGCCCTGCCTCCGCAGCCTCCCACCCCTCTACTGCACACACGAGGCAGCTTGGAGAGCCAGGTGGCGGTGGACATGCTCCAGCACGCCCCAGCATTCCTGGCTGATGGGCCGGGAAGAACCCAGGCAGGCCTGGCCACCCCCAGGAGTCTCGGGAGCTCAGGCCGTGGAGGGCTGAGCAGAGAACACCCCCGTGGCTCACTGACCCGTGACTGAGCATGGGAGACGGAGGGGCCAGGCCATCCTGTTCCCTGAGCCACACAGCCCAGTATGGGAGGGGCTGCCTGGGAAGGCCATGTCCCTGCACCACAAGTGGGGAAGGTCTGGGCCTGGTCCATGGGGTACTGGGCAGGGGCAGCTCAAGCCAGCGCTGGACCAGCTGGGGTCAGAGGCAGACCGAGAGGGGCCACGACTGGCAGAGCAGAGACCCGCCCGCGGCTCAGAGCCTCCGCCAGGCCTTCAAAGCCACAGGAATGTGGGCACCAGCACCCGCCGAGCATGGCCAAGGTAGCCGAGGGCCCGGGGGCACCGGCAGCCCCTCACTGCTTGGCCCTGGCCGCGGCGGCGGCAGGCAGACACCTTCTGTTCCAGGCTTCTTTAGAAGAGAGCCTGTTTTGATTTTTGCTCATTGTTTTTATTTTTTTGTTTTTGTTCTCTCTCAGTTTATATCTTTATCAGTTTCTTTCTTCTGTACTTCTGTTTATTCTGTGCTGTTTTTATGGATCCTTGACTTAGTTGCTTTGTTTTCAGTTTTCTTTATTTTCAGATAAATATATTCAAAGCTAGGCAATTGTTTCTAACGCTTTTAAACGTGTCCTATGCATTTTAACTGGTAGAGATTTCCTTATGATTAAATTCTAAGTATTTTGGAGTTTACCTTATAAATTTCTCTTCATTCCCAAGGTTATTTGGTACTTTTTTTGAAAAAGGTTCTGGACAGGGCTTGTTTTTTTAGAGATGGGGTCTTGCTGTGTTGCCCAGGTTAGCCTTGAATTCCTGGGTTCAGGCAATCCTCCTGTCTCAGCCTCCCAAGTAGATGAGACTACGGGAATGCACCATTGCACTTATCTTGAAAATGGTATCTTTAAAACCATAGTTTGGGTCCTGGTTTCTTATTCTAAAGTTATATGTTCTTATTTTCTTGTGTAGGTAATAAATGCACACAGTGTTAAGTTCACAGGGTAGAATAGCATAGCCCTCCTCCCCTGCAGATATTCTATTTCCGTTCCAGAATCAGCTACCAATTTCTTACCTGTCTTTTTAAATTTTGATTTGGAGTCTCCACTCTGTTGCCTAGACTGGAGTGTAGTGGCACACTCCTGGCCACCACAGCCTCGACCTGCTGGGCTCTGGCGATCCTTTGGTCTCAGCCTTCCAAGTAGCCAGAACTATAGGCGCGCACTACCACGCCCGGCTAATTTTTGATTTATTGTAGAGACGAGGTCTCGCAAGTTGCCGGGTGGGTCTCAAATCCGCGGGCTCAGGCAGTCCACTCGCCTTGGCCTCCCAAAGTGCTGGGATTACAGGCTGAATCACCAAGCCCAGCCTCTTACCTGTCTTTTAAAGACTTTCTAAGTACCTCCATCAGTAAAGTGAGTCTCCCACCAATTACTTTGGTCTCTTCTCCTCTCCTTTTTCTCCCGGACATTAAATATTGTTTTCCAGGCTCCCTTGCAGCTAGGAACAGCCATGTGACTCTGCTGTGGCCAATGAGATACAAGCAACGCCTGCTGAAAGGCTCATCAAGAAAGTGTCCACTTTTCCGATAAAATGTGGGACTGATGTGGCTAGTGGAGAGCATCCTCCACTCTGGGTGAGCATGAATGTACCCACATTGAAACTGGGAGGGAATACTTTTTGCTCCTCCCTTTCTTCTTGACCTGAACACTGCATTGCCGTGATGTTTGGAGATGAGGCAGACATCTTGCAACTAGGAGGCAGGAAGGCTGAGAAAAAAGACTGGCATGCTTTAGAGTGGAATGGACAGAGAAGACCAGGAGGGTGATGACCCAGGGGTGCAGCTGCATCAGGACTAGGTTTGTGGGAGAAAAATAGACCCCTTTTGTTGACTTCATGGGCTTCCTTTTACTTGAAGCTGAAACATTTGTAACATGCACAACTACACACACACATATGCACACAAACATTTCACAGAGGATTGACTACCTTCCTCCCAGCACCTTGATTTTTTTCCCCTGAACCACCAATGTTGGGGATGGTTCTTGATCAGCACTTGGTGAGTCATCTCGTTCTCCTTAAGACAGCGTGCCACCCTCATCCATGTAACCAGCCTTGCTGGTCTTTTGAGCTGTTTCCAATCTTTCGCTTCTACAGAGGATGATATAATGAATGACCTGCACATACGCCTTTCATATGCATGAAGACATTTCTGTAGGATAAATACCTTGAAAGAAGATTGTCATCTTTATGATGTTCAAGCCCCTGGTCCAAGAACATACATAAAGGTCTCCTTTTGTGTTCCTCAGTGGATTTAAAGTTTTCTTCCTTTGACTCTTATACGTTTATGTTATGTTTGGTCCTGGGAGTTTTTTTTTTTTTTTAGATTTTTTGGTGCTATGGGAAATGGAAATTCTTTTTTGTATTATTGTTCTTGCTAACATGTCTTTATGTGTGTGTGTCCTAGCCGCAGAACCAAGATATCATATGTAGTAGAATTTAAATGGATTTTCTTGGGTCTTCCAGGGATTTAATCATATTATCTGCAAAAAGTAAAATTGTGTTTCCTCCTTTGCATTTTTATACCTTTCCAATTGCAAAAATATTAAAAAGCAGTGATAGTCCAGGCTCGGTGGCTCAGCCTGTAATCCCAACACTTTGGGAGGCCGAGGTAAATGGATTGCCTGAGTCCACGCGTTTGAGACCAGCCCGAGCAACTTGGTGAGACCTTGTCTCTACAATAAAATCAAAATAAAAAATAGCCGGGTGCGATAGTACACATCTATAGTTCCAGGTATTCAGAAGGCTGGGACGGAAGGATCGCCGAAGCCCAGCAGGTCGACGCTGGGGTGGCCCTGAGCGTGCACTGCACTCCAGCCTGGGCAAAGGTGTGAGACTCTAATTCAAAAAAAAAAAAGAAAAGTAGTGATGATGGAAGACACCTTCCCGAGTTTCCTCCTTCACAGAGATGCTTTGACATGAGTGTGGCTTTATGGCTGATATAAACATATGGCATCATACTGGGAAAGTTTTATTGAGAAAGCATGTTGATTCTGGCCATGGGGGATTAGATAGATGTATACTTAACCTCCTGCCATAAACAACCTTACAGCTGGGCCAAATGTAGAAGGCACCTATTTATAGGAACTGGACAACCAGCAGTATAGAACTGTGATCCCTGGGAGAAGGGAAACACCTGAGGCGAGTCCGTGTCTGCCCTGTCTTTCTATCTTGTGTTTTCCTACCACTGAAAGAGAGAGGAAACCAAGACAGAGATCGTCAGCCAGAGAGCACTGACTGAGGAAGCAGAGGCCAAGTTTGGGACTGCTGAGATAGCGACAGTTAGCAGAGCAGGGTTCTGGAGAGGAGGGTGCCATGTGGAATGAGGGCGCAGAGTCTGTCAGATCCTTAACCAAGGCCAGGTTGTACATGTGCAGGTGGTCCACCACAAAGCCCAGCATCATGCAGTGCTAAGTGGCATTGCAGTTTTTTGTTTTTTGGGGTTTTTTTGAGTTGGAGTCTCACTCTGTCACCCAGACTGGAGTGCAGTGGCTGCTCCCGGCCACTGCAGCCTTGACCTCCTAGGTTCAGGAAATCCTTTCACCTCAGCCTCCCAAAGCGTGGGATTACAGGCTGAGCCACCGAGCCCGGCTGGCATTGCAGTTCTTGCCCTGCTGGAGTGGAGACCCCTCACCAAGCCCCTTGTGCAATCAGTGAAGAAATCAGAAAGGCTGTGGTTTAGGAATAAGAATCACACTCCAGAATAAGGATCAAAACCTAGGACTAAGAACAAAACCAAGACAGTGTCATCCTTACAAATCATACAGCCAAGCCTGGAGTGATATCTGCAGGATGATGGACTCAGGAGCTCTGGGCCCTCCTCTTTCCATGAACACACCAGCTCATCAGCAATTTACAGGAGTTTCCCTTTGTGAGGAATCCAGAAGCGAGTCAAGAGTCTCTTGCACTCTGGGTGAGCATGAATCTACCCACCTTGAAACTGGGAGGGAAATTCAAGATGCCCTCTGGGTATAATTCTTCCCCCACACAGTGCCATATGACTGAGAGGAAAACCCCCAGTTCCCAGTTTCTTTTGTCTTTTTGGAGTTAGAGTCTTACTTTTTCGCCCAGGCTAGAGTACAGTGGCACACTCACTGCCACCTCAGCCTCAGCCTGCTGGGCTCAGGTGATCCTTCCACCTCAGCCTTCCAAGTAGCTGGAACTACAGGGATGCACCACCATGTCCAGCTAATTTTTTGATTTATTGTATAGATGAAGTCTTGCCAAGCTGCCCAGGCTAGTCTTGGACCTGTAGGCTCAGGCAGTCCTCTTACCTCAGCCTCCCAAAGGGTTGGGATTATAGGCATGAGCCACCCCATATACATGTATACCATGTCCTGTCAGCACTCCAGACAAGTGAGACTGAAGGCAGTTTCTCAGGTAGTCCCCAGGAAATTGGATTGTTGCATGTCTGTTCAACTTTTCCTTCCCCAGGAAGGAATTTTTTTTTTAACCTGTTCACTCTGTGTTGAGCTAGAAGAGAGGCTGTGGTGACTAAGTGCTTGATCAAACCACCACATGTCTGCAGTGGGGAAGGGCTATACTATTCTGCCCTGTGAATTTAATACTGTGTGCGTTTACTACCTATACAAGAAAGAAATAAAATGTAACTTTAGAATAAGAAACCAGGAACCAAAGTATGGCTTTAAAGATACCATATGGTCATCATCATCCTGGTCTTCTCTGTCCATTCTACTCTAAAGCTTCTTCATGGAGAGGGAAAGATATAAGCTGCTTCATGGAGAGGGAAAGATGATAAGCTCCTTCATGGAGAGGGAAAGATGATAAGCTACTTCATGGAGAGGGAAAGAGGTGAGCCATGTGTCCAACACTCCAATTTTTCCAGAGTCTACTCAGAGGATGGGCTTCTGCGGTTGCATAGCTTGTCTCAGTGATGATGAGACCTGGGATAACCTAGCCACCTAGGGGCCAATAAGAAAAGACAGTCACTACAACCTCTCTCCTAGCTCAACACAGAGTGAACAGGTTTAAAAAAACATTCCAGGCTGGGCTTGGTAGCTCAGCCTGTAATCCCAGCACTTTGGGAGGCCAAGGTGAATGGATTGCCTGAGCCTGCGGGTTCGCAACCCGCCTGGGCAACTTGGCGAGACCTCGTCTCTACAATAAATCAAAAATTAGCCAGGCGTGGTAGCGCGTGCCTGTAGTTCCGGCTACTTGGAAGGCAGAGGCAGAAGGATTGCCGGAGCCTAGCAGATCGAGGCTGTGGTGGCCAGGAGTGCGACACTGCACTCCAGTCTGGGCAACAGAGTGAGACTCCGACTCAAAAAAAAAAAAACAAATTCCTTCCTGGGGAAGGAAAGGTTAAACAGACATGCAACAATCTGATTTCCTAGGGGCTGAGAAACTGTCTTCAGTCTCACTTGTCTGGAGTTCCAACAGGACATGGTACACTTTAGACACCTGGGGCCTGCTAATAACAAAGAAAGTGGGTTGGGTCCAAAGGAAGTTTGGAGTGGCCCCAGAATTTCTAGCTGGGTTAATTGGTGAGGAACTTCTTTTGTACATGGCCAGTTCTTGAAAACTAGAGAGATGCCCACTTTGTCTAATGTTCATACACCAACATAGAGAGGCAAAGAAAATGAAGAAACAAGGAAATATGTCTCAAACAAGAAACAAGATAAATCTCCAGAAACTGACCCTAATGATATGGAGTCATATGATTTATCTAACAGATAATTCAAAATAACTATCATAAAATTACTTACTGAGGTCAGGAGAACAACATATGAACAAAAGGAAAATTTCAACAAAAAGACAAAATATTAGAAAGTACCAAGCAGAAATCATGGAGCTGAAGAATACAATAACTGAACTGAAATAAAAGTTCACTAGAGGACTTCAACTCAGACTAGATCAAGCAAAAGAAAGGATTAGTGAACTCAAAGACAGATCATTGGAAACTGATCAGTCAAGGGGGGGAAAAAACGAAGAAAGCCTAAAGGACTTATGGGACACCATCAAACAGAGTAATATATGCATTAAAGGAGTCCCAAAAGGATAAAGGAAAAGACCAGAAATCATATTCAAAGAAATAATGGCTGAAATCTCCCCAAATCTGGGGAAGAAAATGGACATTCAATTTTAGGATGGCCAAAAGATCCCTAATAAGATGAACCCAAAGAAATTCACAGCAAGCCAGGTGTAGGGGCTCATGCCTGTGATCCCACCACTTTGGGAGGTAGAGGTGAGAGAATTGCCTGAGCCCTGGGGTTTGAGACCAGCTTGGGCAAGACTTCCTCTCTACAATAAATCACAAAAACTAGCTGGGTGTGGTGGTGCATGCCTGTAATTCCAGCTACTTAGAAGGCTGAGGTGGAAAGATTACCTGAGGCCAGCTGGCCGAGGCTGCAGTGGCTGTGAGTGTGCCACTGCACTCCAGCCTGGGTGACAGAGTGAGACTCCAGCTCCAAAAAAGAAAAGAAATTCACACCAAGGTACTTTCAAATAAATTTTATTTTTTTGTTTTTAATATTGTATTTTAAAGATGTGGGGTACAATTCAGGATTAGGTATATAAGTGGACATCGTACAGGTAGTTTGGGCCTCCCTTTGGTCCCCACTTTGCCTGATTTGAGATCAAGTACCCATATTGATGTTGTGTTTCCCCCCCAGCAGTATTCCACTACTGCCAATCCCTTTCTTTTAGAATTATGGTAAATGTTCAGGGTCTGCTTATGAGTGAGAACATATGGTACTCTGTTCTTTGTTTCTGTGAGAGATCACTGAGTATGATAGACTCTAAATCCATCCAAGTTGCTGCGAAGTCCATATGTTTGTCCTTCCTCATGTCTGCTTAATATTCCATCATGTATATGTACCACTTTTTTTTTTATCCAGTTCAGTTTTGGTGGGCAGCATGGTTGGTTCCATGTTTTTGCTATTGTGAATAATGCTGCAATAAACATGCATGTGCAGGTATCTTTTTTGTAGAATGATATGAGTTTCTCCGGGTATATCCCCAGCAGGGGGATTACTGGGTCATATGGAAGGTCAATTTCTAGTTCTTTTAGAAATAACCACACTGTTTTCCATAGAGGTTGAACTAGTTTGCATTCCCACCAGCAGTGTAGAAGCGTTCCCTTTTCTGCACATCCTTGCCAGTATCCTGTTGCTGTTTGTTTTATTAATGATAGCCATTCTTACTGGGGTTAGGTCGTATCTCAATGTGGTTTTGATTTGCATTTCTCTGATAATTAGTGAAGCTGAGCAATTTTTCATGTGTCTGTTGACTGCCCGTATGTCTTCTTTTGAAGTGTCTATTCATGTCTTTTGCCCACTTTTTTTTTTTTTGAGTTGGAGTCTCACCCTGTCATCCAGGCTGGGGTGCAGTGGCACACTCACGACCACCTCAGCCTCGACCTGCTGGGCTCAGGCAATCCCTCCACTTCAGCTTTCGAAGTAGCTGGAATTACAGGTGCATGCTACCATGACCAGCTAATTTTTTTTCATTTATTGTAGAGATGAGGTCTTGCCAAGTTGCCCAGGCTGGTGTCAAACCCCTGGGCTCAGGCAATCCTCTTGCCTCAGCCTCCCAAAGTGCTGGAATGACAGGCTTGAGCTACCATGCCTAGCTTTTGCCCACTTTTTAATGGGGCTGTTTGTTTTTTTCTTTTCAGCATGTTTGAGCTCCTTGTAGATTCTGGATTTTGGACCTTTGTCAGATATACAGTTGGCAAATATTTTTTCCCATTCTGTAGGCTGTCTCCCTGCTCTCTTGATGGTTTCCTTTGCTTTGCAGTTTTTCAATTTAAATCCCACTTGTCTCTCTTATCTCTTATGGCATGGACATCTGGGGTTTTGATCAGGAATTGGTTGCCTACTCTGATTTCTGTGAGGGTGTCTTCTGCATTTTCTAAGATTCTTATAGTTTGAGGTTTTACATTTAGGTTTTTGATCCATTTAGAGTTGATTTTTGTGTATGGGGTCCTGTTTCAATCTTCTGCATGTGGTCAGCCAGTTTTCCCAGCACTGTTTACTGAATAGTTCTCCTCTTCCCAGTGGTTGTTATTGGAGGTTTTGTCAAAGATGAGTTGGTTGAAAAATTGAGGTTTTGTTTCCAAAATCTCTATTCTGTTCCATTGGTCCATATGCCTGTTCTTGTGGCAAACCTGGTTGTTTTGATTATTGTAGCCTTATAGTAAAGATAAAGTCTGAAAGTGTGATATCTCCCTCTGTTTCTTTTGTTAATGATTGTTTTGTCTATTCGTGGTTGTTTGTGTTTCCCTATGAATTTCTATATTGTCATTTCCTCATTTGAGAAGAATGGTGTTGTAACTTAGTGGGTATTGCGTTGAATCTATAGATTGCCTTTGGTAGGATGGACATCTTAGCAATGTTGATTCTTCCTATCCATGTGCATGAGATAGTTTCCCATTTGTTTGTAACTTCTTGGATTTCTTTGAGCAGTGTTTTGTAGTTTTCATTGTAAAGCTCTTTCAATTCTCTGGTTAAGAAGATGCCAAGGTTTTTTTGTTTTGTGGCTATTGTGAATGAGATTGTGCTTTTTATTTGGTTTTCTGCCTGTTTGTTGTTGGTGTATAAGAATGCAACTATTTTTGCACTTTTTTTTGTCCCTGAGATTTTGGCAAAGTCCTTTATAAGGTTTTTGACAAATTCTCTTGGATTTTTGAGGTATAGAATCATATCATCAGCAAAGAGGGATAACTTAACTTTCTTTTTTCCTGTTTGGATGCCCCTGATTTCCTTTCCTTTAATTGCTCTAGCTAAGACTTCCAACACAATGTTGAGCAGGAGGGGTGAGAGTGGGCAGCTTTGTCTTGTTCCAGTTTTCAGGAGAAATGCTTCCAGTTTTTATCCATTTAGCATTATCATAGATGGCACTTAATATTTTGAGGTGTGTTCCATCTATGCCTAGGTGTTAAATACATTTTCAAAAGTCAAAGATAAAGAGATTTTAAAGCAGCAGGGAAAAGTGACTTGTCACATTTAAGACACCTGCTGTGAAACTACAATCTGATTTTTCAGCAGAAACCTTGCAGGCCAGAGGGGAATGGGTTAGTATATTCAAAGTGTTAAAAGAAAAATATTGCCAGAAGAATACTGCGCAAGAATACTGTGCCTGGAAAAAAACTTGTCTTTTAAAGATGAAGGAGATTTGCTTTCCCAAACAAACAAAAGCTGACAGAGTTCATCACTATTAGACCTGCCTTACAAGAAATGATGAATGGAGTTCTTCGACTTGAAATGAAAGGACAACAAATAGCCATCTGATAGCATAAGAAAGTACAAAACTCACTGACGAAAGTAAATGTATAAACAAACCCAGGATACTACATTACAATCATGGTGGTGGGTGAATGACTTTTAATTCTAATATAAAAGTCAAAATACAAAAATGGTAAAGGTAACTACTACTGGCTGGGTTCAGTGGCTCAGCCTGTAATTCAAGCACTTTGGGAGGCCGAGGTCAGTGGATTGCCTGAGCCTACTGGTTCAAGACCAGCCCAGGCAACTTGGTGAGACCTCATCTCTACAATACATCAAAAATTATCTGGGCATGCTAACGTGTGCCTGTAGTTCTGGCTACTTGGAAGGCTGAGGCAGAAGGATCGCTAGAGCCCAGCAGGTCGACACTGGGGTGGCCAGATGGCTATTTGTTGTCCTTTCATTTCAAGTCGAAGAACTCCATTCATCATTTCTTGTAAGGCAAGTCTAATAGTGATGAATACCACTGCACTCCAGCCTGGGTGATGGAGTGACTCCTCTCAAAAAATAAAAAGATAACTACTATAACTAAAAATATTTTAGGCCGGACTGGGTGGCTCAGCCTGTGATTCCACACTTTGGGCAGCCAAGGCAGGTGGATCGCCTAAGCCCGCGGGTTTGAGACCAGCCCAGGCAACTTGGCGAGACCTCATCTCTATAATAAATCAAAAATTATAGCTGGGCTCGGTGGCTCAGTCTGTAATCCCAGCGCTTTGGGAAGCTGAGGTGAGTGGATTGCCTGAGCCCGTGGGTTCGAGACCCACCTGGGCAACTTGGCGAGATCTCATCTTTACAATAATTCAAAAAATTAGCCAGGTGTGGTAGTGCGCACCTGTAGTTCTAGCTACTTGAAGGCTGAGGCGGAAGGATCGCGGGAGCCCAGCAGGTTGAGGCGGCAGTGGCTGTGAGCAGCCACTGCACTCCAGTCTGGGTGACAGAGTGAGACTCTAACTCAAAAAAAAAAAAATTAACCAGGCATGGTAGTGCATGCCTGTAGTTCTGGCTACTTGGAAGGCTGAGGCAGAAGGATCGCCAGAGCCCAAGCAGGTCAACACTGGGGTAGCCGTGAGTGTGCCACTGCATTCCAACCTGGGGGTGGGCAACGGAGTGAGACTCCAACTCAAAAAAAATTATTTTAATGGGTACACAATATAAATTGATATTAATTGTGACATCAACAATGTTAAGTGGGGAGAGGAGTAAAGATGTAGCATTTGGTATGTGATTAAAGTTAAGTTGTTATCAGCTTAAAATAGATTATTCTAATTATAAGATTTTTTTTGTAAGCCCTGTAGTAACCAGGTATTTTTTTACAAATACCTATAGAAGTTACACAAAAGAAAAAGAGAAAGGAATCAAAGCTTAGCAACACAAAAATATCAATGATACACAAAGGAAGACAAAGGGAGATTAAAAGAGATAAAAGAACTACAGCTGGGCTTGGTGGCTCAGCCTGTCATCCCAGCACTTTGGGAGGCCAAGGAGAGTGAATTGCCTGAGCCCGCAGGTTCGAGACCAGCCCAGGCAACTTGGCAAGACCTCCTCTCTACAATAAACCAAAAATTAGCTGGGTGTGGTGGCGTGTGCCTGTAGTTCCGGCTACTTAGAAGGCTGAGGCGGAAGGGTCGCTGGAGCCCAGCCAGTCAAGGCTTCGGTGGCTGGGGGCACGCCACTGCACTCCAGTCTGGACAACAAAGTGAGACTCCAACTCAAAAAAAGAACTATAAGACAAGCAGATAGGAAGACAGAAGTACAAACAGGAAAAAAAAAATACTCCATGATTTCACTTACATGAGGTATCTCAAATAGTCAAACACCTCATAGATTAACAGAATAGTATGGTGATTGCCAGGAGCTGGGAATAAGGGGGAATGAAGAGTTTTTAATCAATGGGCAGAGAGTCTCAATTATGCAAAATGAATAAGTTCTAGAGACCTTCTGCATAACGTTCCTTCTATAGTTGACAAAATTGCATTGTACACTTAAGAATATGATCTGCCGGGCTCAGTGGCTCAGCCTGTAATCCCATGCCTTTGGGAGGCTGAGGTGAGTGGATTGCCTGAGCCCGCGGGTTCGAGACCCGCCTGGGCAGGTGAGACCTCATCTCTACAATAAATAAAAAAATCAGCCACGCATGGTAATGCGCACCTGTAATTCCAGCTACTCGGAAGGCTGAGGCGGAAGGATCGCTGGCGCCCAACAGGTCGAGGCTGCGGTGGCCGGGAGCAGCCACTGCACTCCAGTCTGGGTGACAGAGTGAGACTCCAACTCAAAAAACAAAAAAAGAATATGATCAAGGTGATCCATTAGTAAAATAGAAGCCAATAGAAACAGATGTTCAAGTGAACATATTTTGAAGTGAGCAGGCCTTGATTTAAAGATCTGTTATAAGTACATCCTGGGCAGCGAGACCTCATCTCTACAATAAATCAAAAAATCAGCTGGGCGTGGTAGCATATGCCTGTAATTCCGGCTATTTGGAAGGCTGAGGCGGAAAGATCGCCAGAGCCCAGCAGGTCGAGGTTGCGGCGACAGAGTGAGACTCTAACTCAAAAAAAAAAAAAAAAAGTACATCCAAGAATTAAAGGAGAAAATAGACATAATGAGTGAACAAATAAAAAATCTTGGTTAGGAAATAGAAACCATAAAACAGGACAAATGGAAATTCTAATTCCATAATTCAATATCTGAAGTGAAAAGAAATCTTTGGATATGTTGAACACCATATTGAACACTCAGAAGTGTCAATGAATATAAAGAAAATAAACAAAAACTATTGAAAAATTCATCAGAGGTTAAATAATCTCTGGGACAATAGCAAGAGGCCTAATGTATATGGAACTGGAGTCTCAGAAGGAGAGGTGAGACAGAAAGGGACAAAAAAATTTTGAAGTAATAATGACTGAAAATTCCCCAAATTTGGTGAAAAATATAAACCTCAGATTCAATAAGTTTAGTGTACCCAAATGCAAAGAGAACTATACGTAGGTACATCATAGTCAAGTTGCTGAAGACCAAAAGTAAGGAAAATGCAGCTTAAACCACGAGATACCACTTAATATCCATTTTCAATCATTAAAATGAATGTCAACATCAAATGTTGGCAAAGTATGGAGCAAATAGAACTCATCCATTGCTGCTGGGGTTGTAAAATGGTACAGAAGCTTTGTAAAAACGATTGCAGTTATATATCTACCCTATGACCCAGCAATTCCAAGCCTAGTTACATTTCCAAGAGAAATGCAGACATACGACCACAAGCAACTTGTACAAGAATAGCTACAGCAGCCTCATTCATAATAGCCATTAACTGGAAAGAATCTAAAGGTTCATCAGGAGGGGAATTGATAAAGAAATTGTGGTAGAGTCATCCATTGAAATACTACTCACCCAAAACTAGAATGGACTACTGATACATGACATAACATGGATCAATCTCAGAAACTTTGGATTGAATTTTAAAATGCCAACACAAAAACATGTATACTTTATGTTTCTATTCAAATGAAGAATGAATGAGTTCTTCATTTGAATATAATCATGAGTTCACAGGCAAAATCGATCTATAATGACAGAAATCAAATAGTGGTTGACTATGGGGTTAGGAATCATCTGCAAATGAATAAAGTAATGTAATAGGGTGATGGAAATGTATTATGTTTTGATTGGGTTGTTGCTTACAATGGTGCATACATTTGTCAAATCTCACTATATTGTATATTTAAGATCTGCATGTTGAATTACCATCCTTCACTAAAAGGAGCTAGGGATTCTTGGAGAAATGGCTGATTACTGGGTTGACTCAGGGAAAGTATAAGATGAGCCTGGAATACCTTGTTTATCAGAGAATAAGGAAATGTTCAAATAACGAAAGGACTGGGGGTGGTAATATGCGCCTCTAGTCCAAACTACTTGGGAAGCTAAGGAGGGAGTTCAAGACCAGCATGGCCCACATAGTGAGACCCTGTCACAAAAACAAAACAAAACAAAAAAGAATGAAATGGACATGTCAAAAGGACACAGGAGCCAGCTTGAAGGGGCTCTCAGTGGCCAAATCTGGGATGATTTGAGCTATAGGTGAAAATGAAAGTTATAATTAGGATGCATTGAATAAATAAAAATTCATGAATCAGGCCAATATTTATTGATTACATGATTTACAAAGACTAGGATATTTACATAGTCTCAAAATATCTTCTCACAAAATCCTTAGTAATTACAGAGGGGGAAAGAGCATCTTCATATCCTAATAAGTGATTAAAGCACAAATCATCTGTAATGGAACAGATTGAAATTGTGTATCACCTGCTGGGATGCACTGAGAATATAGCATCACTTCTGAGATGTTCCTAAGAAAGATGTATAGCCCGAATCTAACAATGAGAAAGCATCAGACAAATCCAAATTGAGAAACATTCTACAAAATAACTAGCCTGTGATTTTCAAAATTCTCAAGGACACATAAAAGTAAAAGAAATATTAAGGAACTGATACAGATTGAAGGAGACAAAAGAGATGTGACAACCAAATACGGTGTGTAGTCCTGGATCGGATTATTTGCTATGCAGAATAGTATTAGGAAAATTAACAAAATTTAAATAGATTTTGAGAATTATAAGGTAGTCATATATCAATGTTAATGGTTACATTTTGATTATATAGGAGAATATCCTTTCTGTGGGAGCCACACACTAAAGTATTTGGGGGCGATGTGGCATCAGTTCAGCAATTTACTCTCAAGTGGCTCAGGGAGAAAAGTTGAAACTTTTCTTTAGGTTTAAGATTGTTTTTAAGCCGGGCTCGGTGGCTCAGCCTGTAATCCCGTGCCTTTGGGAGGCTGAGGTGAGTGGATTGCCTGAGCCCGCGGGTTCGAGACCCGCCTGGGCAGCAAGACCTCATCTCTGCAATAAATCATAAAATCAGCCGGGCGTGGTAGCGCGCGCCTGTAATTCCAGCTACTCGGAAGCTGAGG
>NW_007245946.1:377537-386393 GCF_000164805.1 Carlito syrichta
CAGCGGGTTGAGGCTGTGGTGGCCAGGAGCGGCCACTGCACTCCAGTCTGGGCAACAGAGTTAGACTCCAACTCAAAAAAAAAAAAAGATTGTTTTTAAAATTTTAAAACCCTGCCCATTTGATCTTATATAAATTTTACCTCAACAAAAGAAAATTTTATCAATTGCCTCTTCAAGCATCTAAGGATGTTAATAACATCTGTATTTGGCCGGGCTCGGTGGCTTGCCTGTAATCCTGCACTTTGGGAGGCCGAGGTGAGTGAATTGCCTGAGGCTGCGGGTTTGAGACCCGCCTGGGCAATTTGGCAAGACCTTATCTCTACAATAAAATAAAAAAAATTAGCTGGGCATGGTGCACGCCTGTAGTTCCAGCTACTTGGAAAGCTGAGGTGGAAGAATCGCCGGAGCCCAGCAGGTCGAGGCTGCAGTGACTGGGAGCGGCCACTGCATTCCAGTCTGGGTGACAGAGTGAGACTCCAACTCAAAATAAAATAAAATAAAATAAATAACATCTGTATTTGTCAATATGGTGAATTGTATTAAAATATTCTCTATTAATGAACCATCCTTGCATTCCGGGTGTAAATCTCACTTGGTTTCAGAGTATCGTTTTTTAAATATGTTGCTTGATCCTAGTACTAATATTTTATTTAATATTTTTGCATTGATGTTAACTGGTCTATAATTCTACCTTATTGTGCTACATTTTTGGAGTTTTGTTACCAATATTATTTGAGGAATATTTCCCTCATATTCTGGAACACTTTATTAGTTGTCTTTTTCTTAAAATGTATAGTATTCTTCTGAAGTTGTCCAGGCCTTGATGCATTTCGCAGGGTTAGTGCTTTGAGAAATGTTCCACATTTTTAAAATGATCTGTATTACTTGATGTGCTTAGATTTTTAAATCTCTTCAGGGATCTGGTATAACTATTAATTATAATATTTTCTTAGAAAAGCATATATTTTAGCCAGGCTTTATTTATTTGTGGTGGTTCATCAAATTAATTAAAATTTTAAATTTTTTAAAAATAAAGAGTTTAAATTAATTAACATTTTCCGTATCTGTGATTATTTTCTTCTCTTCTGTATTTAAACTTTCTTCTTTCCTTGATTGTGCTTTCTATTGTCTCTCTATTTTGTTTCGATTTTTGTCCCTAAAGAATTGGCTTTTAGCCTTATGTATTAGTCCTCACCACATTTTGGTTTTTAAATCCATTCGGTTTTGCTTTTCTCTTTATTTTCTGACCCTTTAAAAAAGAGTTTGCCCATCACCCCCATTGTGACCAAGGAGCCCACTTCAATATCCTTCTCCCTCTCCTGCTCCCACCTGAACAAGACCGCCACAGGGTGGCTCAGACACCCGTGTTTTCTCTCCTGTGTATTTCTCAAGGTGGTGAAGTGAGTTTCCTCAGGGTCTTTGGGAGCAGAGTCAGAAGATGAGTTACTCTTCTGCCATTGTTTTCACTTACTCCTTCCTCTGTGTCCTGCCAAGGCACCACCAGCTTCTAATTCTTAGCTCGTGGCGGTAACTCTTGAGTTCAGTCAACCAACCAAGAAGAAAGTTAGAAACACTTACAGCTTCTTGAGCTAAAAATGTTGAATTCAGAATCTCTTGTGAATGCATGCAGCTCGATAGACTTGGTCCCATCTTCAAATATGTTCTCCCTCCCTGGTCTAGTGTTTGCAGAAGCCACCCCCACACACGCCCCCAGTCTTCTAACAATATAAATGACAAATCAGGCAAACCTTTTGATGTGGAAGTCTTCTTTTCCCAAATTAGGTTTGTACTTATCCCCCTGGGACATGCCGGGATCTGATTCTAATTGTAGGTTTAGAAGCCGAGAGGGGTGAAGCAGGATGGAAATTGGCACCTGCTTGCAAAGTAGCCACATCAGGTGAGGTCACAGCGGGGTCTTCAAACAAGGCAGGACCAGACTCATCAAACAGGAGGAGGGCTGTTTCTACATGGTGTGATTATCACAGCATACAGATTACCACCCTGCCTCCCAATTCTGAGGTACAACCCTTTCCCAGTCAATGTCCTGATTTTCACAGAAGAGACCTGGTAGAGGATGTGATCTCAATCTGTTTGGTCATTCAGCAAACCTTCCAAAAATGCTCTAGGTCTGATTTGGGACATATCAATTCAACAGCCTCAAGAGATAAAAGATTATCTTAGTGATTATGGAAACATTCTTGTTCCCTGACTGTGCCCAGAGCTCAGAATTTTAAAACTCTAATTATGTCATGTTGTTTCTTTAGCCTCTCAAGTGCAGCTCAGAGCAGCCAGCTCATCCCAGTACTGTGCTGCCATCACCAGATCCCCCCTCCAGAGGCACTTCACGCCAGATGAGCACCGGGGGTATTTAGGTAACTGTTTCACTTCCACATGCCACGGATTGCGAGTGTCCCATCATCCTCAGAGCCTCTAAACCCAGCCGAGTCATAGAGACTGTTGACAATAGATGCCAAACTCTGTACAAGATCTAAGAAGCTTTATTCTGAGCCAAAGGTGAGTGGCCTAGGCCCGTTCAGAATCTGTCCCAAGAGGTCCTGAGAACATAGGCCTGCAGTGGTTGAACTGCAGCTTGGTTATATACCTTAGGAAGACAGGGGTTACAAAAGCCATAAATCAATACATGTGTGATTTACATTGGTTCAGCCCAGGAAGGTGGGACACCTCCAAGCAAGGGCTTGCAGGTCACAGGTGGATTCAAAGATTTGCTCTAAGGAATTTGGAAACCAGTAAAGGAAATGCCACGTCAAGATGAGGAGTTTTGAGAGGAAATTTCTTGATATATAGATGAAGTCTCATAGGTGGCAGCCCTGAGAGAGAATAGATGGCCAACATCTGGCTCCTCTGGGGATCCCTGGGGAGGAGATTCTATACAGATGCAAGTTTCCTGGAGAGATGGCTTTGCAGGGCCATAAAATATTTTTTATTTACTTCTTTATCTGTTATGTGATGTTATGTCAGAGTCAGGTTGGAAAGTTATATAGGGTTAATAAAAACCCCATCTCCCCAGGTCTTTTAGTCAGGAATGTGGAGAGAGAGAGAGAGAGAGAGAGAGAGAGAGAGAGAGAAAGAGAGAGAGAGAGAGAGAGAGAGAGAGAGAGAGAAATTCAAGTTTAGTCCTCAAGATCATCCCAGAATTTCACCCTTATCTGCAGTCACTTCTGGTACCAACACTGTAGGAATCAGGATTCAGTTGTGAATAACAAAAAGGATCCTGGCTACTTATGCAGGAAGAGATTGAACAGGGAGGGATTAAGAGCACTGTGAAAGCAGCAAGAGCGGAGTCTTGGCTGAGCCTCAGCAGTGGCTCTCATGGTGGCGCTGCAGAATTATCCTCATGTGGTACGTAACAAATGAACTCAAATCCTTTGCAGCTCTTCCAGGCAAGAGGTGGATCGATTTCACCAGCCCCTCATAGGGACGGGCATGAGAGTAGCTTTGACCAAAGAGTGCATTTGAAGTGAAGCTATGCCACGTCTGCCCCTCGGATGGAAACAAGCCTCAACTAATATAAGAGATGAGAGAAGACTTGAGACACCCCAGCCCCAAACCAGTCAACCATTAGAACTTTTCTTCTTTTTTGTATTTTAACTTTCTCTCTTCTTTTCTTGATTGTGAGGCCAGCAAAACCAGCCATGCCCCAGCAGACCCACCAACTAATTACAGAACCAGCAGTCGACCTCAGGTGCATGAGTGAGCCCAGCCAAGACCAGCAGAAGAACCACCCACTGAGCCCAACCCAAAGTGTCAACTCTCAACTCTGTGACCTAAATACATGGTCACTGAGCTTTGGGGTGATTCATTGCACAGCACAAAGGTAACTGATGTGCCTCTCAAGGAAGCTGCCATTCTTGCCACAATCGAAACATCGGGGGATCCAGAAGATGTCCCTACATTTGGCTTCAGGAACAGATGACCTTCGTCGAGAGCAACGACACCAAGTGCATGTCCTATGATGTGGGTCTAGAGATGAGACTTTGAGGCTGTTGCTACTGCTGTTGCAGAAAGGCTAGCCATCTCCCTGTCTGGGATTCCCAGTGGAAAATGAGGGTGGTAGTAGGACAGATCCCATCTCACTTTCCCCTTTGGACGTCATGGGAGGTGTCAGTTGGCAGGGCATGCTCCAGGGCCCCTGGAGGCTGCATATCCCATCTACAGCCTTGTCCAGCCCAATTTTCATCTCCACGGGCTTGACTTGTGGGTCTCACTTGGTCTGAACTTGGCAGGAGAGAGAAAGGACATGATCTATGGTCCTCCCCTGCCAGCCACCTTCGATTCAGAATTCAATGAAGTCTACATGGGAATTCAAACTTCTGATCAGTGAGAAATATTTCTTGCAATGTATGTCCCAAGACAATAGGCAGATTCAACCATGTGCTTTTAAGACTTCTATTCAGCCAAAGACACCACTGTCAACTCTGAATCTGAAAAAAATGTATATTTGCAATATACATAATGGAAGAAATGACAGATGTAACCATGTAAAAATTAAAAATATCTCTTAGCAAAAGATACCACAGACAAACATAGCTGGCGCAACCTGTTCCACCAGCTTGGGGTACAAATAAGGTCACATATTTTTGTTCCTCGTAGGAGCCCTGCCCACTCATGGTGCTGAGAACCCTGTTCCCTCCCTGAGAGCTCGCCCAGGAGAGCGGCCTCTGCTCAGAGCAGCTTGGCAGCCCCCACCAACATCTCCAAATGTGTTTGCTCTTGACATGGTACACCCACATCAATCAAGCCATCCCTCAGAATTAACTGCACACAGGTGGCTCCCGCTGTGAAATGCCCATCATTGGGACTGGGAGAACATTCTGGGAGCAAGGGATTCCCTATAATGGAATCTGTGCCGCCATCAGAAACACTGACAAAGATCCCCAGGACCAAGGCAAAAGGTTAGTTTTTCCTGCCGAAGATGCCTGAGCCAGTGTCCAGGGGCTCTGCTTATACCTCCAGCATACAAGATTGCTGAATTTTAAAATGAGAATAACATGCAGAGCCAAGTTAGGCAGCCAGGAGGAGGAATGGTACCCAACATGGACAAGCAGATGTGGATCTGCAGGGCTGGGCTGTTGGACCCAGGTCCACACAGGGTAGAACCAAGTGCCTATACAAAGCTGGACCTGGAAGGGCCTGTCCCTTGGGGAGCAGGACAAGAGAGGGCAGAGGGGCAAAGCACAGATGCCCTTCAGAGTTAGCATGATTCCCAGGAATTCCTGTTTGCTCTACACAACTTGTGCATTTGCTATAGGACACTTAGAGACCAAATCCACACTGAGCAAAGAGGTGCTGACCTGAGGCCTCTGCCCATGTGCAGGCAGAGCCTTCTGCTGAGTGACCTAAAAAGGGTCAGGATGCTCTGTCAGCTCTGTGTCCTCAAGCATCTACATAACCTCTCTGCCTCAGTTTCTTACCTGCAGAATGGGAATAACAACAGTCCCACCAACACAAGCCCTGTGGAGTGAAGACCCCCTCTGATGTAGAGAACATCTCCAAGGCATAGAGGGGCAGGGATGGGTGGTACAGGATCAAACCATCCCAACACCTATTCCTTAAGACCTTTTCTTCCTTCTCAACTATAGTAGAGATGGGCTGCTGTCATGACCTCACTCAGCATGGGCCACTGAGCTCAGGTCTTGGTCATTTAACCAAGCAAACCAGTGGCCTCTGCTAGCTGTTGAGTAGCCAGTTGAAGTCCAGAATCTCTGGTGAGGAGGCTCACCTGGATAACCATGACCTCTTAGATAGCAACGCTTGGAAGCTGCTATGGACTGAATGTTTGAATCCCCCAAGTTCCTGTGTCTACACCCCCAAGGTGATGGTCTTAGAAAGTGAGGTCTTTGGGGGGTGACTGATTTCATAAAGTGGATTAGTGCCTTAAAAAAGAGGCCCTATGGAGCTGTTCACTCTTCTACCATGTGAAGACATAATGAGAAGTTGCTGTCTAAAGGGAATGGCCTCTTGCTAAACATCAAGTCTGCCAGTGCCTTGATCTTGGACTTCTAGACTCCAGAACCATGAGCAATCAACGTCTGTTGTTTTAAGCCATTCAGTCTGTGGTTGTTATAGAAGCCCGAACAGACTAGACAGAAGTTATTCCCAACACAATCTGAGGGTTTCTGCTCACATAAGTCAGCCATATCTTATTAGATTAGATTTTGTATGTATCCCTGGGACATACTGGGATCTGCCTCTAGTTATAGATCTAGAGGCAACAAGAGGGTTTGGGGTCATGGGGAGATAAGAAACTGCCTTAGAAGAGGTTATTACAGGGCAGTTGTGACATTAAGGGAGTCTGTTCTACAAGACTGCTCCCACTTCTGACACCAACTGCAAAGTTGGGGCATGCCCAAGACCAGTTTCTGGTTCAACAATTCACCAGAATGAGCCACAGAACGTGTTGAATGCTGTTACACTCCCATTTATGGTTTATTACAGTAAAAGGAAACAGATTAAAATCAACCAAGGAAAGGAGCGCCTGGGGCAGTGTCCAGGAGACCAGGTGCAAGCTTCCACTTAGTCCTTCTCCATGGACTCAAGGATAGCATTTTGTACCAGCATGAATGTGTGACAATTTGCACAAGCAGGGAAGCCTTGGTGTCCAAAATCTTTACTGGGGTTCCGTGGCCAACTGTCCTCATGTTTGACCTCAGTCTCTGGTCCCTTTGGAGACCAAGCTGATCCTGTGTGACCCAAGACCCACACATTCTTAGTGTAGACCATCTGATGTGACTCAAGATTCCAAAGGAACAAAGACCCTCCTAGGGTCATTCCAAGGACCTAGAGAGCATCTCCCAGGAGCTGAGGGTGAAGGCCAGACCTCCCACTGGGCACACCTGTCAAGCAGAGGAAGGCCAGTCTACACAAGGAGGAGGGACTGCCTCACTGCCAGGGAGTATGGAGAAAGGGTGGGAGTCCAAGTTCATCAGATTGATTCCAACCTAGCTAATATCCTCACTCCATTCTCAGGGGCCATTCTCCTCCACTCGGTGCTGACTTGTACATACATGACTCAGAGAGGCCTAAAGTCAACTTTCACCATACTTCTGGGACCGATGAGGTCAACTTCAACTGATCCTCGACTATGTCTGTGCTGAGGCTACAATAGGTAAATGTTTAGGAGTCATCAGAGAAACTCATTTTTCAGTCATAGTAAGTGAAGACATTGAGCTACAGGCTTGTCACCAACTCTCATTAAATCCCCCAGTGCTGGTATCAGCAGGTGCCCAGGTTGCAGTCCTCATGGTCATCATGCTAAAAGGATAGCAGAAACAACCACTATTCTTCAACCCCTCCATTCCGAATCCACTCTTGTTACCACATGGCCTTGCACCACTTCCCATCAATAACCAGTCTGTTTCCCCAGAACTTGAATGTAGTGGGTGGACCTCAGGATTTAATGTATCCAACAGAGTGTGTCATATATGTAATGTAACAGTCCTAGTACTGGACCTCACAGAACCTTGGGCAGGTTCAGTCCATGTCCACTGAAAATTACTGAACATTACTGAGAGAAGATCTAGCTGGAGAGACAGCCCATGTTCATGGATTAGACAACTCAATGTTGTTAAGATGGCAACAATCCCCACATTCATTTACAGATCCATTTCAGTCCCTATCAAAACCCCACCTGGCTTTGTTTTGTTTTGCTTGTTTGTTTTTCACAGAAATTGACAAACTAATCCTAAAATTCATATGTAAATGCCGTATGAAAGTACCCCAAATAGCCAAAATAGTCTTTAAAAGAACAAAGCAGATAGACTCATGCTTTCTGATTTCAACACTTATGACAAAGCTTAGTAGTCAAAATAGTGTGGTACTGGTGAAAAGACAGACATACAGACCAATGGAATAGAACTGAGAACCCAGAAGTAACCCTTTACATTTACTGTCAATTGATGTTTCAACAAGGAACCAACCCAGACAATGGGAGAAAATATACAAATCATCTATTTCATAGAGGACTTTTATCCATAGTATGCACGTGCACATATGTGCACTTTATAACTCAATGGTAAAAAGACAAATATCCCAATTTTAAATGGTCAAAAGATTTGGATAGTTATTTCTCCAAAGGACATATACAGAAGCTGTAAAGAATGTGTGGTGCCATTAGTTGATAAAGAAATGCAAATTGTAATCACCAGATACTGCTTTGCATACCCTGGAATGACTATAATCAGAAAGACAGATAAGAGTTTGGAGAGGTTGTGGAGAAACCGGAACCCTCATGTGTTGCTCATAGTAACGCAGAACAGTGCCACAAATTGTGCAGCAACTGTTTGGGAAACAGTTTGGCAGTTTCTCAAAATGTTAAACATAAAGTCGCCATATGTCTCTGCAATTCCACTCCCAGGTGTCTATCCAAGAGAAATGGAAACATATGTCCACACAACACTTGCACATGAATATTTATAGCAGCTTTATTCATGCTAGCCCCAAGCTGGAAAGGACCCAGGTGTCTATCAACTGGTGAGTGGATAAACAAAGTGTGGCCTATTCATACAGTGAGATACGACTTGGCAATAAAAAAGAACCAAGTTCTGATACATGGCATCACATGACATAATGCCAAGTGAAAGCCGTCGGACACAAAAGACCACAGACTATATGATCCCATTATATAAGATGTGCAGGAAAGGCAAATTTACAAACACAGGAAATGCTTTGAGTGGGTGCCAGGGACTGAGGGCAGGGACAGGTTTCCTTTTGGGGTGATGGGGATAGTTTGTCATCAGGCATAACTCTGCCTTTATGAAAAGTAACAGACCTGCACCCCTAAAAGGAGTGAATACACCTCAATAAAACCGGAAAGAGGGGGAAGAGAGATGGGGGAGG
>NW_007245946.1:386548-401374 GCF_000164805.1 Carlito syrichta
AGCCCTCAGCTGCCCTGCCAGTGACCACGGGCCCATGAGCTAGTTCAATAAAGACCAGTGTGCCAGGCCTAGGTCTGCAGCTCCGTTGAGTTGCGATGTCCCAAGCTCAGTAGGTGTTAATGTGACATGCCAGGCCTGGAGGTGGGATTGCTCATTACACAGCACAGGCTGACGGGCACACCACCATGACAGTCTCTGGCAGTGCTTTGGGGGATACTCATTACATAGTCTGTGGCAGCACTTTGGGGGCTGCTTCTTACACAGCACTGGCTGATGGGTGCACCACCGTGACAGTAGGTGGCAGTGCTTTGTTCCAGACATCTATGGGAGCCAATTGTGGTAAACACTGGTACCACGTGATACAGGCTAACACATTCATTCCAATTTCCACTAGAAGGAGGTTACTGCTACACTCAAGCCCAATCAGCTGTGAACCACCCCCAGATGACAACAGAGCAGATTCTGCTTTGATGTCTGGCTGCTGAAGATGCTGAGGCCCCCTGCCCTGCCCCTTGTCTCACATCAGAGCAAGCCACTGAGAAACCTTCTGCAGTCCCCCTGGGTTCAAGCCACATGAACTCCAGCCAGTGGGTGGAACTCTCACCCCAGCTCCAGCCCCAACCCCAACCCCAGCAAACATCCAAGCAATGCATGCCCCCTAGCTCCAGCTGCCTGCTCACTGTCTGAGGAGCCCACGGTGCAGGAACACAATCCACTACGCCCTCTTGGGGTGCGTGCCACCATCGGCCTCAGCAACCCAGCCAGTTTTGGGTGGTACGGCCACAAGACCCAGTGGGGGTGTCCCTCCCTGGGATACATTCCCGGTGCTCAGTGCCAGGTCAACCTGGAAGCAATGGGAAACAGAGGCCAACCCGTGTGTTTCAGACAGAAAGAACTGAGGACGGGAATATGTGAGAATCCAGGGAGGGGCTGGAGGTGTTACCCAGAGAGCCTGGACCATGGGACGCAGCCATGTGCCTATGGGAGCCGAGCGGGCCCTCCACCTGCCACATAGTGGTTCAGGGGCTGGGCCGGGTCAGCCTCCACCGGTTGAGCCCACAGTCTCATCCTGCTCCCTGACAGGTGCTCTCCTGCCCGGGACTGCGTCACGGCAACTGCTGTCACTACCATCAAAGGCAGAGCATCCCTTCCTGCTCCTGAGCCCCCATCCCACATGAACCCCATGGGAACCCATTTGTAGGGAGTCTGGGAAATAGGGTTCTGAAGCTAGTCCAGGAGTCTAGGGCAGAGCATAAAGGATTGGTGAGGGCTGAGGGGCCAGAGACATCTGGTGCCAATCCTCTGGCCCTGAGGGCAGAACACCAACTTACCTCAAGAGGGAAAACACAACTCACCTAGACTCCCCCACCATGACATGCAACGTGGAAGGGTGTGGCGGGTCAAGAATCTTCTCCTGCTTTTCTCAAGCACACGAGGATTCCCATATTAAGGCACCTGTATGCTCTTGCTTTTTAAAAAAGCCACTTGGGGTTGGGCACAGTATCTCACACCTGCAATCCCAACACTTGAGGAGGCTGAGGTGAGAGGATCTCTTGAGTCCCAGAGTTCGAGATCAACCTGGGCAATATAATAGACCTTGTCTCTCCAAAATATCAAGGAATTAGCTGAGCCTGGGGATGCATGCTTGTAGTCCCAGGTGCTTGGGAGGCTGAGGTGGAAGGATTGCCTGAGCCCAGGAGGTGGAGGCTGCAGTAGCTGTGAGCATGTCACCACACTCCAACGTGGGCGACAGAGTAAGACTCTGACTCAAAATGTAATAATAGTAATAACAAACATCTAAAATAAATGTAAAAAGTCACTTGGTATCAAAATTTATCAACAACAGCAAAATTGAAGTGAGACAGGCCTGAGAAATCTAGGACTGCTTGATGTTGCATTGTGTATATCCTGAGGGCCCAAGCAAAACAGGGACAATGAGAATAAACTGTTGTTAAAAGTAATTTGGAGCCCCCTCCCCCACCTTGGGGAGGTGAATCTTCTCTCTCCCTTCTCTCTCTCCAATTTACTTTTAAATAAACTATATTTTTTAATCCAAAAAAAAGTAATTTGTTTATCTCCATCCATTCACATAAGCACTATCTGTGATATACCAAGCCCTGATTCACACCTGGGGACAGGACAGTGGTGCCAGGTCCGAGTTCTTGCCCTGCTTGGCCTGTGATTCTGGGGATGTACAGATATTAAAGAGCTCAGTCATGACTGGACGTGGTGGCTCATACTATAATCCCAGCACTTTGAGAGGCCAAGGCAGGAAGATTGCTTGAGGCCAAGAGTTTGAGACCAGCCTGGGCAACATAGCAAGATACTGTCTCTACAAAAATTTAGAAAATCAGCCAGGCATGGTGGTGTGCACCTGTAATCCCAGCTTCTCAGGAGTCTGAGGCGGGGGACTGCTGGACCCCAAGATCTCAAGGCTGCAGTGAGCTATGATGGCACCACTATACTCATCCTGGGCAACAGAGCGAGACCCTATCTCTAAACAAACAAACAAACAAGCAAACAAAACAATAACAAAAACCAGTAAGATGCATTGTGGTGCAATAACCATGGAGACAGGCAAAGTGGGCTCAGGGATGGGGTCCTGGGCAGCAAGAGGAGGCTTGAAGGCATGAGGGAGGTGGCAATTGTCTCTGCCCAGAGGCAGGCCTGAGCCAGGCTGCTCCAGGAGCCAACAGGAGCCAGAGCAGAGTGGAGAGGTGAGGAGGGCCAGATCTGTGGGACCCTTAAAGGCGTGTGCTTGTCCTCTGAATAAGGTGGAAAGCCACAGGGTGATTTTAACATTTCCAAGCAGGGAAAAGGAAGAGAGGAGGAGAATGAGAGGGGGAAGGGAGAGAAGGAAGGGGTGTAGGGAGGGAAGGAGGGGAGGAGAAAGTGGTGGGGAGAGGAAGAGAAGAGGAGGAGGAGAGAAGGAGGAGGGGAGGAGGGAGGAGGAGGTGGAGCGGGGAGCAGCAAACCAAAGTGGATACCATGGAAGGCCAGACCTCTCTGGTTCTCCGTAGCCCTCTCACAGCTCGGTTTAGCGTGAACACGACTAAAAATGCTGCTGTGAGAGGACTCCTCTTTGTGGCTTTGTGCCCTTAGAGGCCGTGTGGCCTTGGGAACCGGGAAGTCCTACCCTGAGAAAATTGATGCAAGCACCAGCTGCACTTAAATAATTAGGCTGAACCCTACGAAATTGCTGCTATGAAGAGGCAATTTCATACCATTCAGTCTAACAGGAAGAAAGGAGACGTAGCCACGGAGGTTATGGTTGCTGAGCAGAGCGTGGATGGACGAGACCCCAATGGGTAGGAACCCGAGTGTCACTGTCAGCAGCTGGAGTAGGAGCACGGCACTCCTCACCTCCCACGACAGGGAGTCCAGGGGTTTGAGACCAACAGGGCTGCTGCACTGTTCAAGCCCGACGCTCAACACCCCACAGGCTCATATTGAGACAGCAGCAAGAAATGTGCCCTTTGGAGATGACATTCAGTATGATGTAGACAGGCGCACACATGTGGCACTTTGATTTGCTAACGCCCAGACATCGCCCACAGGGGTCCTGGGAAGTGCACGTGCAGGTTGTGCCGGCAGGGACAGAGAGCCACTGAACAGACAGGACCAGAGTCCCTGCAGCTGGAAGGGTGGCAGGATGTGGGTGCCCGGCTCGGGTATCACTCAGCACCATTTCTGAGAAGCAATTTGGTAGTGCTTATTCAAAATACTTCATGTTCTGCAACCCAGCAATTTAATGTCCAGGAATTCAAACAGCAGATTAGTTTGGATGACACAAGCCACACCTCCATTATTAACAGACTTGTGCCAGTTTTCTAAAAGACAGAAATAGAAAAAATAAGGAAGTTTAGCAAGACTGTGGGTTTTAAAGTCATTTTTTAAAAATCAATTATATTTTTATATACTTGCAAGAAACCATTAGAAATTGGAATTTCAATTGGAAATTGAAAATTTTAAAAATATCACCTACAAAGGCATCATCCCATATTATAAAATATTAAGAATAAATTTGACAAAAGATGTGCCAGATCCATAAACTGAAAATGACAAAACATGAACTAAAGACTTAAAGATGGTTACCATGGCAACATTTTTTTTTGAGTGGGGGTATCATTCTGTCGCCCAGGCTGGAGAGCAGTGGCACAACCACAGCTCACCACAGCCTCAACCTCCTGGGCTCAGTTGATCCTTCCACCTCAGCCTCCTAAGTAGCTGGGACTATAGGCACACAACCCAACATTCAGCTAATTATTTTATTTTTTGTAGAGACGAGGTCTCGCTATACTGCCCAGGCTGGTCTTACACTCCCGGGATTAAGTGATCCTCCTGCCTCAGCCTCCCAAAGTGCTGAGATTACAGGCATGAGCCACCATGCTCAGCCTAATTATTTTTTTTAATAGAAAGTATAGGACAAATAAAAAAGTTCGAATATTACTTAAACGGTCCATGTAAGCTGTTATAAGTTTCATTTAAAAAATTATAAAAGGAAGTATGTGATTGCTAGCTACCATTTACAACAGTCTGTTTAAAGATTGAGCTTTGATATTAAAAATACACTATGGCCAGGCGCAGCTGCTCACACCTGTAATCCCAGCACATTGGGAGGCGAAGCAAGAGAATTGCCTATGCCCAGGGGTTCAAGATCAGCCTGGGTAACTTGGCAAGACCTCATCTCTACAATAAATAAAAATAATTAGCCAGGTGTGGTGGCACATACCTGTAGTTCCAGCTACTCAGGAGGCTGAGGCAGAAGGATTGCCTGAGCAGGAGGAGGTCGAGGCTGCAGTGGCCATGAGCATGTCACTGAACTTCAACCTGGGTGACAGAGACTCCAACTCAAAAAAAAAAAAAAAAAGACATGATGGTACACAAGAGAACATTCCTACAGGATTATTGACTCTCCATTAGTGCTAGTTGCCTTGGAGGATACATTGTCGTGGTCACTCTACTTATAGAAAAGGGAGCACCAGCCTGGGCAACTGCAACTTGGCGAGACCTCATCTCTACAATAAATAAAAAGTTAGCCGGGCATGGTAGTGCACACCTGTAGTTCTGGCTACTTGGAAGGCTGAGGCAGAAGGATCACCAGAACTCAGCAGGTTGATGCTGGGATGGCCATGAGTGTGCCACTGCACTCCAACCTGGGTGACAGAGAGACTCCAACTCAAAAAAAAAAGAAAGAAAAAAGGAAAAGAAAAAGAAAAAAAGAAAAGGGAGGAGATCTTGAAGTTGATGAGGAGGACTGTGCTCTCTTGATGGAAGGTGCCCAGGAAGGACATGAGCAGCACAAGGAGTGCATATAAGTGCCCAGACAGAAGAAACTCAAGAAACCGCTCCTACCTTGCTGTGGAGGGCTTTCTGAAGCTGCAGACTTCCTGACTAAGGCAGGAGCTGATTTGGAACCTGATGGCTCCACGCCTCTGATGGAGGCTTTTCGAATTAACACCTGGAGTTGGTTAACTATTTGTGGCTGCTGATACTCATTTGTAAGGAGATGCAGCCTTTACCTATGCTTGCGAAAATGAACATACAGCCAGATATGGTGGTTCATGCCTGTAATCCCAGCACTTTTCAAGGTGAGAGGATTGCCTGAGTTCAGGGGTCTGAGACCAGCCTGGGCAATTTGGTGAGACTTTGTCTCTACAAAAAACCAAAAAATTCGCCAGGTGTGGTGGCACGTGCCTGTAGCTCCAGCTACTTGGAAGGCTGAAGCAGAAGGATTGCCTGAGCCTAGCTGGTCGAGGCTGCAGTGGCTGTGAGTGTACAGGTGTGCACTACCATGCCCCGCTAACTCACTCCAGCCTGGACAACAGAGTGAGACTCCAACTCAAAAAAGAAAAAAAGAAAACGGACAAACAGGTATTACAGAAGTTTCACTTCAATCAGGGCTGAAGATATCTTTAATTTCAAATATCTTTGGGTGAATGTTATTTCTTCATTCATACTTAATGATTAGAAAACACTAGTAATGATCAATAGTTTGCATACTGTAGGCCAGGAATGGTAGCTCACACCTGTAATCCCAGCACTTTGAGAGGCAGAGACAAGAGGATTGCCTGAGTCCAGAAGTTCGAGACCAGCCTGGCAACTTGGCGCAATCTTGTCTCTACAATAAATTTTAAGAATTAGGCATGGTGGCGTGCACTTGTAGATCAAGGCTGCAGTAGCTTTGAGTGTGTCACTGCACCAGCCTAGATAAGAGAGACTCCAACTCAAAAAAAAAAATAGTTTGCATACTTTGTATAACTTTTATTTATTTATTATTTTTGAGTTGGAGTCTCAAGCTGTTGCCCAGACTGGAGTGCAGTGGCACACTCCCAGCCACCGCAACCTTGACCTGTTGGACTCAGGTGATCCTTCCGCCTCAACCTTCCAAGTAGCCAGAACTACAGGCGCGGGCTACCACTCCCAGCTAATTTTTTTTATTCATTGTAGAGACGAGGTCTCGTCAAATTGCCTAGGTGGTCTCGAATTCACGAGTTTAGGCAATCCACTCGCCTCGGCCTCCCAAAGTGCTGGGATTACAGGATAAGCCACCGAGCCCAGCCTACAAAAACTTTTTAAAAAGCATGACTACCTTATTTTAGTTATTGCATGGATTGAATGTATTTGAAAAATTTTAAAAATATACTCATACGAAACCAAAAATTGGTCCCCTGTGTTAGAACAATGTTTTCCTAAAGTATTGATTTGCTCTTGATAAAAATTATAAGAGATTTTGATTTTTAACTGTTTCTTTTTGAAATCTCCCAGATTTGTATCTTAGAAATTCAACTTTTGCTGCACCTTGCTGCATGTGATTTGAATCCATATATCATTACCTGCTCCTTTTCCCCTTGAAAAGGTGTATCTTTTTGCTTGACTGGGATAATAACTCTCTTCTTCAACCCTTCTCTTACAACCTTTTTGTCAGTTTCTGTTCTAACTCTGCTGTTGTACTCTTGACTTTTCTTGATATGTCTGTATTGTTTAGTGCAGCCAGGATATTTGCCATGCTGCTACTGAGAGCCATGTATTTCTCTGCGCAAGGTACCAGTTTTCTTGTTTACCATCCCCTGTGATATAATGGACACTCATAATCCTGTGTCTGATTATATTCAAGGACCCTTTCATCAGGGTTGACTCCAGATTATCTAACTGGGCTTCCCATAAGGATAAACAATCCCACTGGAGGAGGCTTTCTTTACCTTTTTTGTAACTGGTCTAAAAAAACACAGAGATTTTACATTTTAACAAGATAAAGTCTTATGTTGTCTTCATTAGGTTTTTAATTACTTAGAAAAACTGAGCTTTATGAGCCGGGCGCCGTGGCTCACATCTATAATCCCAGCATTTTGGGAGGCCAAGGTGAGAGGATTGTCTGAGCCCGTGGGTTCGAGACCAGCTTGAGCAACTTGGTGAGACCTCGTCTCTATAATAAATCAAGAAAATTAGCCAGGTGTGGTTGCACATGCCTGTAGTTCCAGCTACTTGGAATGCTGAGGCGGAAGGATCACCTGAACCCAGCAAGTCAAAGCTGCAGTGGCCATGAGCATGCCACTGCACTCCACTTTGACTCAAAAACAAACAAACAAACAAATAAAAAAAGAGCTTTTTTTTTTTTGAGGTGGAGTCTCACTCTGTTACCCAGGCTGGAGTGCAATGGCACGCTCACGGTCGCCCCAGCGTCGACCTGCTGGGCTCCGACAATCCTTCCATCTCAACCTTCTAAGTAGCTGGAACTACAGGCGTGTGCTACAATGCCCGGCTAATTTTTTATTTATTGTAGAGTCAAGGTCTCCACCAAGTTACTCAGGCTGGTCTTGAACCCGCAGACTCAGGCAATCCACTCACCTCGGCCTCCCAAACCGTTGGGATTACAGGCTGAGCCACCAAACCTGGCCAAAACTGAGCTTTGCAACTTTCTGCAAACTTTGAGGTCTTTTAATTATCACTCTGGTTAAATAAATAAATATTATTTAACATTGATTTATGATTCTGTTTTATCTTTCATTTATTTATATATATTTTTAGAGCCGGGGCTCCACTCTGTCATGGAGTACAGTGGCATGATCATAACTTACTGTATTTTTTTTTTTTTTTGAGTTGGAGTCTCACTCTGTCGCTCAGACTGGAGTGCAGTGGCCGCTCCCGGCCACCGCAGCCTCGACCTGCTGGGCTCTGACGATCCTTCCGCCTCAGTCTTCCAAGTAGCTGGAACTACAGGTGTGCGCTACCACGCCCAGCTAATTTTTGATTTATTGTAGAGATGAGGTCTCGCCAAGCTGCCCAGGCGGGTCTCGAACCCGCGGGCTCAGGCAACCCACTCACCTCAGCTTCCCAAAGCGCAGGATTACAGGCTGAGCCACCGAGCCCGGCTAACTGCACTCCAGTCTGGGTGACAGAGTGAGACTCCAACTCAAAAAAAAAACCAAAAAACCAACTACAAAGCATTGCTAAATTCCCCAAAGACCAAAAGAAATGAAAATACACCACGTTCATGGGTTAGAAAGTTCGATTGCAGTGGGGGAGGAGGATGGGATTAACAATAGCAAATATCTGTCTGGGGAAGGGGAAACACCTCTTATCAACAGGGTGCCTGAATGAAACGTAATTGTACACCTAACCCTTAACTGCACCCCACAAAACCATAATAAAAAACATTGATTTAATTTAAAAAAAAAAAAAAAGAAAGCTCGATTGTGTTAAGATGTCACTTCTCTCCAAATATATCTGTATACTCAACACAGTCCCGATCAAAATCCCAGCAGGAATGATACAGCCACTCAGGAAATCTGTCAGACAATTTCTTAAGAAGTTAGGCAGGAAATTCTGGATTCAGGTCTGGCACACGAGGAGCTTAGAAATCGTCACTCTGTCCTAAAAATAAGTAAAAGCTGAACGAACAGAAGTGAAGTCAAGGCAAACCACTGCCCACAAAATTGAAGAGACAGACAGGCAGATACAGGGAACAGGGAATCACAGCTTTTTGGGGGGTGGGAGTTGGAGTCTACAATGGCACGCTCACGGCCATTGTAGCCTTGACCTGCTGGACTCAGGTGATTCTTCTGCCTCAGGCTTCCAAGGAGCTGGAGGTACAGGTGCATGCCACCATGCCTGACTAATTTTTTGATTTATTATAGAGATGAGGTCTCGCCAAATTGTTCAGGCTGGCTCAGGCAATTCTCTTGCCTCAGCCTCCCAAAGTACTGGGATTACAGGGATGAGCCACCACGCCTGGCCAGGGATTACAACTTTAAACTCACATGCAAAAGTCCCCATGGAAACCAGTGCTGGGATAAGGCAACTTCAACTGCAGACAAGTTCAAGAATTAAAATCTCCAGGGGTCCCCATCAAGGGGGCTCCCTGTTTCTGTGAGTTTCCCTCCAGGAGCTACACTGGGGTCCTCACAGTGAATACAGGAAATAAACACCCTCACCACTTCTGGCAAGGGGAGGGACGAGCCATTTTGAAATATACCAGAGCACTCTGTTCTTCCTAACAAGACCTGACCTCAAGAAAAGCTATTTAGCCAGAACCTCCCCAGCTCCATTGTTATCAAAGCCTAATTGACCTGAGGAAACAAAGTACCCAATTCTAGCCCTCTCCAGCCATCCTGTCCTACCTACCCGGAAAGACTGAGAAGCACTGGTGACAGTCATAGCCCAGGTGTGCAGGTCATCAAAACACTGATACCCAATTAGCCAGGTGTGGTGGCGTACGCCTGTAGTCCTAACTAACCAGGAGGCTGATGTGGAAGGATCATCTGAGCCCAGAAGGCTGAGACTGCAGTAATCCATGATGGTGCCACTGCACCCTAGCCTGGGTGACAGAGTGAGACCCTGACTCAAAAAAATAAAAATAAAAAGACGAAGACCTGCCCATAGAACTGCAGGACACTTCCCCTCCCCCACACCTCACCACCACACAACCAAAGCCTCTCAACTGCACTTCCTTCTGCATGTCCAGTCTCCAACAAAAAATGACAAGGCATACTAAAAGCCAAAACACACAGCCTGAAAACTCCAAGCATCCTCAAATCCAGAGTTAGATGTAACAGGAGTATTGGAATTATCTGGCCAGGAGTTTTTTAAAACGATGACTAAAACGCTCTAATGGATAGAACAGATGGGTGATGAAGGCAGAGAGATGAAAATTCTGGGAAAAAAATCAGAAAGAAATACTAGAGGTCAAAAACAGTGTTAAGTGAAATGAAGAATGCCTTTGATCAGCTCATTAGTAGACTGGACAGGGCAGAGGAAAGAATCTTTGAGCTTGAGGATATATCAGTAGAAACTGCCAAAACCGAAAAGCAAAAAGATAAAAAAGATTGAAAAAAAAAAACATAGAGCAGAATATCCAAGAACTGTGGGGACAATGACACAATGTATAATGTGTAGTGGGGATACCAGAAGGAAAAGAGAGAGAGAGAAAGGAACAGAAGAAATACTTGAAGATATAATAATGGAGAATTTCCTCCCAAATTAATGTCAGGTACCAAACCACAGCTCTGGGAAGCTTGGAGAACATGAAGCAGTATAAATGCCAAGAAAACTACACCTTCATTAAAATAAAAAACTTCAGGCTGGGCGTGGTGGCTCACACCTATAATCCCAGCACTTTGGGAGACCGATGTGAGAGGACTGCCTGAGCCCATGAGTTCGAGACCAGCCTGGGCAACTTGGCACGACCTTATCGCTACAATAAATCAAAAAACTAGCCAGGTGTGATGGTGCATGCCTGTAGTTCCAGCTATTTGGAAGGCTGAAGCAGAAGGATCACCTGAGCCCAGCAGGTCGAGGCTGTGGTGGCTGGGAGCGTGCCACTGCCCTCCAGCCTGGGCGACAGAGTGAGACTCCAACTCAAAAAAAAAAAAAAATTAAAAACTTCTTTGTGAAAGACAATGTCAAGAAAATGAGAAGACAAGCCACAGACTCGGAGAAAATATTTGCAAAAGACACATCTGATAAAGGACTGTTATCCAAAATACACAAAGAACTCTTAAAACTTGATAATAAGAAAATGAACAACCCAGGCCAGGTTCAGTGGCTCACGCTTTTAATCCCAGCACTTTGGGAAGCTGAGGCAGGAGGATTGCTTGAGCCCAGGAATTTGAGACTGGGCAACATCATGAGGCCTCGTCTCTACAATAAATAAATCAAAAAATAGCCAACATGGTGGCATGTACCCACAGTCCCAGCTACTCGAAAGACTGAGGTGGAAGGATCGATCACCTGAACCCAGAAAGTTGGGGCTGCAGTGAGCTATGATCGTGCCATTGCATGCCAGCCTGGGTGGCAGAGCAAGACCTTGACTCAAAGAGATAAAAATAAAAATAAAATAAATGTTTAGATAATGCAAACAAATGTATCATGACAGAAAGCAGATTAAAAGTCATCTGGGGGTTGGAGATGGATTACAGAGGGGCATGGGGACACTTCGGGTGTGATGACTGTGCTCACTGTGTTTTTGTGATGGTTCTGTGGGTGTCCATGTATGTCAAAACATATCAACCTGCACATCTCAAGCATGTGCGTTTATTGTATGTCAAATACACCTCAATAAAGCTGTTCTTCAAGAAAAGGAACATGTGGCTGTGCACAGTGGCTCACGTCTGTAATCTCAGTACTTTGGGGGGTGGAGGTGAGAGGATTGCCTGAGTCCAGGGGTTCGAAACCAGCCTGAGCAACTTGGCAAGACCTTGTCTTCACAATAAATCAAAAAATTAGCTGAGTGTGGTGGTGCATGCCTGTAGTTTCAGCTGCTTGGAAGGCCGAGGTAGAAGGATTGCTTGAGTTCAGCAGGTTGAGGCTGCAATGGCTATCAGCATGCTACTGCACTCCAGCCTGGGTAACTGAGTGAGACTCTGACTCAAAAAGAAAAAAAGGAGTTTAAGACCAGGTGCAGTGGCTCATGCCTGTACTTGTAGTACTTTGAGAGGCTGAGGTGGGAGGACTGCTTGAGCCCAAGAGGTTGAGACCAGCCTGAGCAACATAGTGAGATTTCATCTCTACACAAAAATTTAAAAACTAGCGGAGTATGCTCCTTGAGAAGCTGAAGCAGAAGGATTGCCTGAGTCCAGGAGTATGAGGCTGCAGTGACTCATGATTGTGCCACTGCACTCCAGCCTGGGAGATTCTGACTCAAAAAAAAAGAAAGAAAGAAAGAAAGAAAGAAAAGAAAAGGAACCTAGGAGGGTAATTTATCCACAAATGTCACGTGCTCTGTTCCTTAGGAGACACTATGCTTCTTTCTTACAACAGAGACCATGCAAGTGACAAAGCATCCAGACCATTAACACACTTGAAGCCTGGGAGTTCCAAGGCTCTTATCTTCCATCTTGAACATGCCAGGCTATGTTTGAGGGAGCATCTGGACTCTCAACTCTATTCCATTGATGTATATGCCTTGACCCTACACCAGCACCACACTCTGCTGATTACAATAGCTTTTGTAGTAGGGGTTTTTTTTTTTTTTTTTGAGTAAGATTCTCACTCTGTTGCCCATGCAGGAGTGCAGTAGCACACTCATGACTACCACAGCCACGACCTTCTGGGCTCAGAAGATCCTTCTGCCTCAGCCTTCCAAGTAGCTGGAACTACAGGTGTGTGCCACCATGTCCAGCTAAGTTTTTGATTTACTGTAGAGACAAGGTCTCGCCAAGTTGCCCAGGGTGGTCCCAAACTCCCAAGTTCAGGCAATCCTCTCGCCTCCCAACGTGCTGGGATGACAGGTGTGAGCCACTGCACCAAGCTGTAGTAGGTTTTGAAATTGGGAAGTTTGAGCACTCCTACTTGATTCTTCTTTTTCAAGGTTGTTTTGAATATTTGGGGAGCCATACAATTCCACACGCATTTAGGATCAGTTTGTCAACTTATGAGGGGAAAACTCCACCTAGGGTTTTGATAGGAATTATGTTGAATCCATAGATCAATTCAGGGAGTACTGCCACTTTTATAACATTAGGTTTCCCAACCCATGAACATGGACTGTCTTCCCACTTATTTAGGCTTCTTTCATTTCTTTCAAAGAACACACATTATCCTTAAGTTGTTACCGTTTCCCACTTCTCTAAGTCATCTTCAAATCCCATGTATTTTCTTTTGACTGTCCTTTAGGCCTAGTTTTGTGGCTTTACAGCTGCAGAGAGTCCCTTGTTGCTGTTATTTACTTTTCTGTGCATAAACACACATCTGATTTTATGCAAACGTATGCATGCCATTGGATGATACACATTACTTTTAGAGCTGGCCTTTTCTCTTTTCCATTAATTCAGCCTCCCCTTTAACCTCATCCTCCTAACCCCACCTCGGCCTCCTCCAGGTCATCCCCACGGAAACTTGCATGTCCTGTCTCTATTTTCTCTCCACACTTAAGAGATCACATTACAGACATATAATATACATCGATATACACACATGGATGACATGAATAGTTGTGATTTCATTTGAAAGAATGCAGATCACCTCCACACCACTCATTATCGAAGAGGTGCACAATAAGATATCACCTCATGCCCAGCAGGATGGTTGCTATTTAAAAAGACCCGCCTGGGCAACTTGACGAGACCTCATCTCTACAATCAATCAAAAAATTAGCCGGGTGTGGTAGCACACACCTGTAGTTCCGGCTCCTTGGAAGGCTGAGGCGGAAGGATCGCGGGAGCCCAGCAGGTTGAGGCTGCGGTGGCCGGGAGCGGCCATTGCACTCCAGTCTGGGTGACAGAGTGAGACTCCAACTCAAAAAAAAGAAAAAAACATCAGCTGGGCATGATGATGCACACTGTAGTCCCAACTACTGGGGAGGCTGCGGTGGGAGGATCGCCTGAGCCCAGGAGTTCAAGGCTGCAGTGAGCTGTGAGCTAGAATTGCACTCCAGCCTGAGCAAAAAGAGGGTACCAATGCTCTCTCGGGATTGGAGAGGCTTTTCCACTGTATGGATGAGCTGGGAAGGAAGGATGCAGAAGAGGTCATAATGTGATAGGATCAGTGGTGCTTTTTGTTTTTTGTTTTTGCTTTTTAAAATGTCTTTGTGGTAAAATATACATCATGACACCATTTTAAAAATGTTTAAGTATACGCTTTACTGGCATTAAGTACATTTATGTTATTGTACAACTATCATGATTTACCTTAAAATGTTTTTTCAACTGTGGTAAATTAACATAACAAAACTTCTATCCTGACTGTTTTTAAGTGTATAATTCAGTGGGTTAAGTCTCTTTGTATAGTGCAATGGCTCTCTGGAGGTTTTCATCCTGCAAATTCGAAACCCTTTCCCCATTAAACACCAACCCCCTCCTTCCCCAGCCTCTGTCTGAATGAGTTTGACTATTCGAATGCCTTGTGTAAGTGGGGTCACATAGCATTTGTCTTTTGTGACTGGCTTATTTCACCCAGCATGGCGTTCACAAGGGCCATCCATGCTGTGGCATACTGCATGCAGGGTTTCCTTCCCCTCAAGGCTGAGTCCTTTGTGTACATAGACCACATTCTGCTTATCCGGTTATCTGTTGGTGGACATCGGGTTGCTGGGAATAGCATACTATGAATGCAGGTGTGCTGACATCCCTTTGAGATCTTCCTTTTAGTACTCATGGGTCTATACTCAGAGTTGTGGGACCATGCGGTAATTCCGTGTTTACTTTTTTGAGGAATTCCATACTATTTCCCTGGTGGCCACACCATTTTATGTTCCCACCAGCAGTGCACAAGGGTTCCAGGTTCTCTACATCCTCACTTATTATTTTCTGGTTTTTTTTTTTGTTTGTTTTGTTTTTTTTGAGCTGGCATCTCCTGTCACCCAGACTGGAGTGCAATGGCCGCTCCCGG
>NW_007245946.1:401394-401862 GCF_000164805.1 Carlito syrichta
TGAACCCGCGGGCTCAGGCAATCCACTCACCTCAGCCTCCCAAAGGCGCGGGATTACAGGCTGAGCCACCGAGCCCGGCCCAGCTGATGTTTTTTAATATTTTGTAGAGGCAGGGTCTTGCTATTGTTGCCCAGGCTGATCTCGAACTCCTGGCCTCAAGCAATCCTCCCGCCTCTGCTTCCCAAAGCCCTGTGATTACTGGAGTGAGCCATGGAGCCGGGCCTCTTTATGAAACTGTGCAGCATCCTGTTCTGTGGCCCTGGGTGCTCCTTGTTTGGTGTTTCTCTGCTGCTAGTGACTATGTGGCTGTAAGCACCCCAAGGCCGTAGGACCCACACAGGGGTTCCTAGGTTGCTACCCCAAAGGGCACATCAGCAAAAACTCTAGCAGCTTGGCCAAGTGCTCTCCCGAAGGGCCGGTGCTCGGCTGTGTCTGTACACCCCTCCACCTCCTCAACCAGCTCCTCAC
>NW_007245946.1:402015-430769 GCF_000164805.1 Carlito syrichta
CATCCCCCATGACCCCCTCCAGCCACCCTCTCCACCTGCCCCTCTGCTCGCTCCCCCATGGCATTTCATCCTGACGTGTCCGCAGTGCCGTCCTCTTGCTCTTTTAAGCATCAGGGCTACACACAATCCATTTTATTTTTCCCATTACAAATGCGGCTGTCGCCCTGGATCTTTGGATGCTTCCTCTCTCCCAAGAGTTCAAGACCTTTCAGGCCTTGGGTGGGGAGGGGTGAATTTCCCCCAGTTCAACCTAGACCTTGGCAAGCCCTCAGTTGCCAGCTGCGGCCTTTGTTTAGTTCCAAGATGTGTCCCTGATCACCTCTGGCCATCACCCCCCCTTCACAGTCCCCCGCCCAAACTCCTGCCCCCCTAAGTCATGTTCTGAGCCTCCTCCGAGCCTCACCTGGGTCTCAGCACTGAGCTCTGTCCTTTCATTCTGCCGTGGAATTGTGTGATGGGGAGTCAGGTTCCGGCTCCAGAGTCATCAAACAGCACCCGGTCCCCACAGCCTGCCTCCCCTTCCATGATCAGGTGTGGCTGTCCCCTGCAGCTTCAGCTGAGGGGTCCTCATGGGCTGACCCCTGGCTCCTGCCCCCCCCCAAGGGCTGGGCCTGCAGAGTGGAAGGCGCAGCAGCCACACCCATGGGTGTCCAGGGAGGACAGGCCCCAGCTCCGAGGGAAACCCACCAGGAAGCACTGGGGGCCTCGAGAGCGTCATGGCCACGAACATGAGTTGTCTTTTGTTCCAGGCTCCGGTGCAGATGTGGGGTAGGATGGGGTGGTGTAGGGCGGGAATTGGACCTGGCCACGGAGATGCCATGGCATGGGCTGTGGGTCGAGGGATGGGAGACTCCCACTGAGCTGTGGTGGGGGAGGCTGTCTTGAGGAGCTGCCACACCACCCCCTGCCTGGTGAGAGGCCTCTCCCACCCCTGGACCTGTCCCAAGGTCAGGTCCCGCTCAGGGCCCCTTTCCTGCCCTGCCCAGCCCAGATCTTGCTGACTAGGTCCCTGTCAGCCCTCAGGATAGGGCCGCCCACAGCCCCCAGACCTGTTGATGGACAATAGGTTCCATCAAAACCATGGTGCTGGTGCCCAACACGCCGGGCCCTCCCAGCAGCCTCCCCGGCCCCTCTAACTGACTGCAACATCCAGGCCTCTTGCTAAGGAAGGCTACTAAGAAGACGCTTCGCAAGCATAACCAGGGCCGAAGTGCTGACACTGCCGTCCTCTGAGTGAGCTAACCCGAGTGCCTGCCCTGCCCCTCCACTCCCCACAGCTCTTCTCTGCCCAGGAGAGACCTCACCTCAGAGCCACCCGGCCTCTGCACTGACCCCCTTCCTGCCCAGAGCCTGTCCACTGCTCACCATGAGGCCTCCCCTGCTCTGTGCCTCCTGCCAGCTGCCCTCCTCTGAGATGCCCCCCAAGACCCAAACCCCAGCCCCCTCCACAGCAAGGTTCTTGAATCCTCTGGCTCCAGAGAGGCCAAAAAGACTGTTGCAAGGCAGGCTTCTTCTTCCTGGGCCTCAGTTTCCCTTTTTGTATAATGACCTCCAAGCCCCTGGCACCCCGATGCTTCCATTCGGCATCCCACAGGTCCCTGTCTACCTAGGCTCCTTGGAAGACCTGTGTCTGGGAGTCTGATGAGAGAGGGGAGAGCCCCACTCGGTCTTGGGACAGCTGGGGTTGGGCCTGTAGTCACCATGAAGCCATAACACCCGGCTGCCACCCCCACCTGCACAGGTTAACGGGCCTGGCCACCCCGGGGACCGGGCTCCTGGGCAGGATCTCCTCTGCTCCCTGGGGCCCAGTTTCTTTGGTGACACGGCAGTCAGGGCTGTCGCCAAGCAGAGCCAGCTGGCGTGGTCCCCGGGCTGAGCACCAAGGAAGCCGCTGGGCGGCTGGGGGCCGTGGGGCGGCCCTGTGGTGGCAGGGCCGAGAGAAGCTGTTCATGGCCTCCAAGCAGCTCTGCACCTGCAACAGACTCTGCCAGGGCCGGGACCCAGCCGGGTCAGATCTGGAAGCTGCCCCTTAGACCAGGCGGGGCAGGGCAGGGCAGGGCTGAGTCGTGGCTTCCTGCGCCTCTGAGGCAGGTTGCCCCAACGTCTCCGCCCACAAACTTGGGGAGGCTGGGCACCTGCTTTGGTAACACCCTGGGGACAGTGGAGCAACCCCCCGAAGCCCATGAGCCAGAGCTCCTGGACCTGTCAACCAGGAGGAACAAGTTTTAGGAGGCAGAGGCAGCAGGAGAGATCGGCCATTGGAAGGTGACCCCAGGCAGGCTCTGGGAACACGGTGGCCAGGAGGGGTGGACAAGGTACACCTGTGGGTAGGGACCTGCTGGCTGGTCTGGAAGGGCCAACAGGAGCAGTGTGGGTCCTGGCTCAGCGGCTGGGGTGGGGGTGGCTACCATTTCCCACAGCCACAGCCAGCACTAACCTGGGGGACTGGGGAGTGGGCTTCCCTTTGACTGGAGTTGCTGACCAAGCAGCCTCCTCTCTGAGGGCTAATGACCTACCCACCCACTAGGAGGGAACGATGGCTCTCGGGCCTAAAGTTGCCTGTGGGAGACCTGACTTCCACACAGCAGGACCCAGTGAGGTGGGGCATGGAGGTTGGCTGCAGGGGTCTGAGCCACAGTCCCAGCCAGGCTTTGTGACATCGGGGGGACAGCAGCCCTGGAAATCAGAGCAAAACCCCTCATCTTCCCAGGAGTGACAGGTGTGAGATGGTCCGGGAGGGAATATACGGGCCCAGGTCTGGGCCTCTCAGCATGGCCATCAGCATGGGCTGGCCTTAGCCTGGCACCAGCCAGGCCTGAAAGGGTACATGGACAGCCCTATCCCAGCCCTGGTGGATACACATTCACCTGGCCAGCTTAAGCCGGAGTGGGAGGTGGGCTCAGGACGCTGGACGCCAGGCTTGGAGGGCCTGCACACGCATGCACACATGCAGGTTACTGGAGACGCCCAGCTCAATCCATGTGCACCCAGTGCACAGATATCCCACGGGAGCTGCCTCCTCTTGCTTCCAACAACCGCCTCACCCCCAAGTAGGCACAGAGGCTGGATTGTGTTCTGTGAGTCCCCAAAGACCAAGCCGGCACTTTTCCATCTTTAGTCCCTCTGGGCTTCAGCCTGTATCATTTCTTCTGATCTTCTGGTTCACTGATTGTCTAGCAGTGTCTAAAAGTGGCTGCTAAACTGCTCCTTAAGTTTTTGTTTGGGGATTGTGTTTCTTTTACTTCTAGAAGTTCTTATTTGACATTTCAAGTCTGCTGGGTTATGTTAAAGCTTCTGTTTGACCTGTCAGCACTTCCAAGCCTGTCTTTTACTTTTTTTTTTTCTCCCCTTGAGTCAGGGTCTCATTCTGTTGCCTAGGCTGGAGTGCAGTGGCATGATCACCAGCCACTGCAGCCTTGATCTCCTGGAAAGCCTGTCTTCTTTGAGCACAGCAAGTAAACTTGTTATAATCCACACCTGGCAATTCCCATATACATACTGGATGCCTCTGCACATCTCTCTTGAGCATGGTGCCAGGGTTCCTGTGCGCTTGTTTTGTTTGACTGTGGTCGGCTCACTGACCTTGGAAAATCCTTCATGAGGTATACAGAGGTCTGAGACAATGGTGATTTGCCTTTGTTTCTACTAGAAACCTAGGGGACCACAAGTTAGGTAAACATCATCTAAAAAGAAACTGAAAGACTGGAATCTTTTTGGCCAGACTGGTGGAGGGAACGTGGGCTTTGTATCCATGAGTTCTGGCGCACACAACTCCAAAGGGGCTGAGTTTCTGCCTGAACTGCCTGGCCAGCCCCTTGGAGACAAGGCAGGGGGAGGGTTTAACTACCCCTGCCCCAAAGACACATGCCTTTGGGTTTGTGAATGGCCTGTTGTGAATAGGTCTCCCACCAGCATCTTTCTCTGTTCCTGCAGACCTGGCTCGTGGTAGAGGAGCAGTCAGGAGGACCTGGGCAGGAGTGATAGGGTCTGTTCTTAAGGGAGCACCACTACTCGCCTGCACGGCTCAAAGACACACATCCCGAATCACCTCTTTGCAGCAACCGGCAGGTCAGTTGACCTGAAAAAATGCACAGGCTGACCTCACTTGCAGCAGGGATCCTTCTCTTTTTCCCGGAGACCTGGTTCTTGGCTTCATTCAGCTCCATCCAGCCCTGCCCCTCATGGTGGGGGAACGTCTGGATCAGCTCATAATGCCAGCCCTAAGGCCGTGCTCCCTTCCAGTTTGCTCCATCAGATGGATGCAAAAGTGACTCTGTGGCCACCTCAAAGAGCTGCCTGCTTCCTTGTTTCCATTCACTCCCACAATGGCCTTGCCTTGGAAGGAGCAGGAAAAAAAAAACCCCAGAAAAACAGTAAATAGAGATAAACACAATTTTGACCTGATAATTCCTTAAAACCTGGGTAGCTCTTTGTTGCTGATTTTTTTTTTTTTTTAAGAGACAGCATCTTGCTCTCTCACTCAGGAGTGGCACAATCATAGCTCACTGCAGACTCGATCTTCTGGGCTCAAGTGATCCTCCCACTTCAGCCTCCTGAGCAGCTGGGACTACAAATACCACCACCATGCCTGGCTAATTTTTTATTGTATTTTGTAGAGACAGGGTCTCACTATGCTGCCCAGACTGGTCCTGAGCTCCTGGCCTCAAGTAATTCTCCCACTTCAGCCTCCCAAAGTATAGGGATTACAGGCGTGAGCCACTGCACCTGGTTGCTACGTAATTTTAAATGATTTCATAAGGCATTTGTAGCTGTTTTAATAGAGGGCAGGTGCAAGGGACCCAGAGGCCTCTCCCCTCCTGATTCCCAGGAAGGTGTCTGCCACACCCATGGCCACCACCTTGGACGTCAACACGCTCGCCTGTGGGGACCCCGGCTCAGCAGGACCTCCTCTTCCTCCTCAGCCACTGCAGCCACGCGGCCTGACACCAGCATGTGTCCCGGGGGTCCTGCGCCTCTCCCTGCTGGCACAGCTCTGCCCTGACCCAATTCCAAATACAAAAGAAACTGTACCCAAAGAACAGGGAGGCCAAAACATTTAAGTTATTAAATCAAATATACAGAGTGATTCATTTAATATGTACATATTTACACAAATGCACTTTCACGAGAGGGTGGTCAGGGCCGGCAGGTGGGCAGCTCCTGGTGCCCACAGCAGGCTGCGAGGGGGTCTGTGAGAAGGCACTTGTCACAAGCTTCAATACTGCCGCCGTCCTGGAGAGAGAACCGCGCAGTGGGAAGGGCACTTCTGAAAGCACAGTGGAGAGATCTCTGGAGCAGGCGTCCTGGGCAGGAGGAAGCACAGATGGCAGGCTGGACGGACTGGCCAGTGAGCACATGAGGGTCTACGCTCTGGCCTCAGGCCACACCGATGACTTTGAGCCCCACTGACAACCACAGGTGCTGTCAACAGCCACGAGCCATGCCGGCAACCAGGACCACATCAAGAACCAGGGTCACACTGACCACCACAGGTCCCACCTAGAGCCATGGGTCCCACTGACAGCCTCAGGCCATGTCATCGGCCACGGGTCCACTGATGGCCACCAGCCACACCATCAGCCATGGAGTCCCACTGACAGTCACAGCCATGCCATCAGTCATGGGTCTGACAGCCACGAGTCACAACAAGAACCATGGGTCCCACTGATGGCCACAGGCCACACCAGCCACGAGTCCCACTGACGGCCAAGCCACCAGCCATGGGTCCCACTGATGGCCATAGACCATGCCAACAGCCATGGGTCTCACCAGCTCTTTGGGCTGGAGCCACAGAGAAACCCAAGTGAGGAATAAAAAGAAAGATTCTGTAAACAGTGCACAACCTCTGGGAACAAATGGTGTACAACTTGGTGAGAATGCAGACACCCTCGCTCCTTCCTGCCACACAGCGAGCGCAACGCACAGAAACTTTACAAAAATAGCGACTATCCGAGAATACTCCATTGTTTCCCACCTGACAGTTATTGAATAATTTATACAAGGTTAAAGAAACGTAGAAAATAAACATTTGTTTTTTTGTTTTTGGTGTTTTTTTACACAAAATAAAGAAACTATGCACATGGCCTCGGCCTCCAGGCCTGGCAGGTGGCATGGCGCCCAGCAAGGGTCCTGGGTCCCGGCCCGGCTGGTGCCACTGCCTACTCCTTGCCGGTGTAGCATGCATCATTGATGCTCCTGACTGCACGGTTGTCCACTTTGGGGCCTGAGGCCCAGCGGGCCGGCCTCCCCGGCGAGCAGCCGGGGTCTTTGGTGAATTTGTGCGAGAGAAACTTCTCCGCCTCCAGGGAGTCCTCCTCACCGCGGCCCAGATCTTCATCCTCCTCATCCTCCCCACTGCCTGTGTGGCCCGCTGGCCCAGGCAGCGCCTCCTCCGCCCGGCGTGGCGGTGGCGTGAAGTTCTTGCACTGGTACAGCACGTCCTTGTGGCCCCCGCCACCACCCAGGCCACCACCTGGCCGCTCGATGGGGTTGCGAATGGGGTTGAGCGGGGCCCACTGGTTGTTGGTGCTCTCCTCCCGTGGCAGCCGGCTCCGCTCCCGTGCTTTCCTGCGCTTGCGGGTCCACCACACGCAGATGACCACGCACGCCAGCCACAGCACACTGAAGGCGCCGCACAGCACAGGCACCAGCAGGCCTGGGGGCAAGAGGAGACCCGGGGCGTATGGTCCCTGGGGTGCCCACAACACACCTGGACCTGCCCGGGGGTGCCAGCTGGCAGGACAGCTAGGCCTCGCCCTTTTGGCTCCTGGCTTGTGGTGAAGGTCCCAGGGGCTGGGATGGTGGAGGAGGGAAGGGGGCTGGAGCAGCAGGTGCCCATGGCTCCCCTGTTCCCAGCCCCATTCGTAATCCGAGGTCCTGGGCTCCCCCTCTGAGCCTTCTCTGCCTGGCACACGCCCACTGGCCAGGGGTCCAAGGAGCACTACCTTCCCGCTTACCTGTGGAGGAGCTGCCCACAATGACTGTCTCCACCTTGACCTCGGTGACAGCCAGGAGCAGCGAGCTGTTCCCCCGCTGGGTGATGGCGGCCACAATGGCATGGGCTGCACCCTGGATCAGGCTGCTGTCAGGCAGGTCCCGTGGGGGGCTGAAGGACTGTGGCAGAGGACAGCACTGGGGGACAGCCTGCAGGGCCTCTGCGGGTGTGCTGGGAACCTGCCCCCCACGCTGAGGCCACCACCACCGGGAATGTGGCCAGGACATGGGAGAGCCCAGGGTGCCCAGGGCATCTTGGGAGGAGGGTCCTGCAGTGGGGAGTCCCCCACCAGGCAGTTCAAGGTGGGGGTGGGTGTGGCCTGGCCCCACCCTCCCGCCAATCCCCTGCTTGTTTGGATCCTTTTGGTCAGCCCTCAGCCCCCGACTCCTACCAGCCAGGCAGGTACTGGGGGAGGGATGCAGACCCAGCACCTCCTGGGGCTGTGCCTCTGCCTCTACCCATGTCCCAGGGACCCACACTGGTTTCCTTTTCCCTATTCCCTCTCCTGCCACAGCTCCCTGCCATCACCAAGGGCCACCTGCCAACACCTCCTGACCCCCTCCATGGTCTCGGGTCTCCAAAACATTGCCTGTCCCTACTGTGTCCGGCCATGGTCTCACCACCCATCACACTGTGCTGTGGCCACACCCACCACTCTGCACACACTCACTGCCTGCCCTACCACTGCCTGAGGTGCCTATCCCCTTGACCAATCCAGAACATTCCCACCCCCTCTCCCTACACACCCCAGCCCACAGCCTCACCAAATCCCCATGGAGCTGGGAGCAGGGCCCAGGTGGCCTCTGAAGGCCCAGGCGGCTGTCTAGCCCCAAAGCAGGACTCCCAGGGGCAGCCTGAGCCAGTGGGCACTCCTGCCCTGACACTGGGGACACAGCCTCAGGCTGAGCGGGAGCCGGGCAAGGACGTGGCTACAGGAGGAGCAGGCTCTGCCATCTGCAGTTCCCACCGCCCCTGCTGCTGGCCCAGCCCAGGGGCCATGAGCTGCCCGTCCCATCTGTCCAAACAGTCTCCCGGCCTCAGCACAGGGTGCCCAGATACGGTACATCCCTCAGACCCAGGCTTCCACATCCTCAGCGCCTCCTCACTCCTCCCTGCCCTCAAGGGATTCCCTCACCGTCCCCCACAGCCCTGCCATGCTCTTCCCACCTAGCGCTGCCTCCATACACAACTCCTGCGTCCCCTGGCCTCAAACCCCAGAGCTCCGACCTCCACAGCCTCAGACACCAGAAGCAGCAGGAGCCATGTGGCTGAGCCCAACCCTCCTGCCTCGGGAGCCCACGCCCTCCACCTGTGCCCTGCCCCCTGCTTCATCCCTTGCATCTTCCCAACGGCGCCTCTGCAGTCTGAGCTGGGCTCACCGGGGACCCCCATCTGGAACAGCCAACCCACAACCCACAGGACACAGCCACTGCCTTGCAGAGACATGGTTTCACGGACCCTCCTCCTGGGCCTCTGCTGGCTGGCTCCAGATCCTTGGAGTCAGCAGACAGGACGGTGACCCTACACCTTTGCTCCCCACCCCTAAGAGGCTGACCCATGGGTCATCTGTGGCCACGGGCTACTCCTGTCCACCCCTGTCATATCCCAGACATCTTCAGCTTTCCTCCGTCAAACCCCTCTGACTCAAACCCCTCTCCCACCCCAGGACAGTCCTGTGCCAGCCCCTGGAGAACTCAGCCTTCCCGTCTGTGTGCCAAGCGCTGGCTCTTCCCCTCCAGGCCTGCCCCAAGGCCACGGACCTCCAGTGTGGCAAGGAAGGTGCCACAGCCTCATCCTGTGGAGATACTCCCGCATCTGCAGTCCCCCTGCGCTCTTCCCCCCAACCCCGCCTGATACTCACCAGGGCCACCTCCACAGCGCTGGCCCCTGAGGACGCCCGGTCACAGAGCAGCACCAGCAAGCGGTCCTGTGCCATGGCCCTGGTGGCTGGCAGCGAGCGGATCCCCGAGCAGATGGTGCCCACGGTGGTGCCCTGGACAGAGACGGGGCAGGTGGGCAGGGCCTGGGGCCAGGGGTCTGAGTCCATGTGGCCCTCCCTAGGCACTGTGTGCCCGTAGCAGGATCCACCTTACAGCCCACCCAGGGTGCAGAGAGGACACGGGGGCCCAACAGGAGGTAGCTTTCCAGCCAGCCCTGCCCCATCCCAGGATGCAGACCCCGACCAGAGCCAGGCTGGGTGGGGCCAGGGGTGCCAGCCCCTGCCCACCCCCTCATGGTTGGAGAGGGCATAAGAGGGAGAGTGGGCGGGTCTTTTCTAGTTCTGTGTCCCCTCCAAGGAACAGGGACACCGATGACAAGGACAGGTCTTGGCCAGCTGCAGGCTGAGACCAGTGTGAGGTAGCCCACGGCGCCACGAGTCCAGGCCCTGGGAACAGCTGGACAAAGGGAGTCCCCACCTGGGCCTGCGCTCCTCGCCTCCCAGTTCCCCCACACAGTGTACCAAGTCCAATGCCCCCTCTCATCTGACCCCTCGGGACCACCGTCCCTGACCAACGGGAAGTCTGCTTGGTCAGCCACAACCTCCCGTGGGGCTGAGTCACGCCAGAGTGGCTGCCCAAAAATGCCTCTTGGGACACTTAGGGTCACCAGGGCCTCACCTGTGGCACTTGGTCTCGGTCGAAGCGCAGGGTGAGGCGTGCACAGTTGTTGTCCAGGTGGCTGGAGCGTGGCAGGCAGGGAGTGCTGAGCAGTGGGGGCCCCTCGGGGCCGCACTCCCCCCAGGCCTTACAGGGTGGCTGTAGGCATTGGCCTGGGGCCTTCTCCCGGCACCTCTGCCCTGGCGGGCACTGGGCACTCAAAGCATCAGACTGGCTGGTCAACAGGCACGGCTTCCCCCCACACCATACCTGGGCAGGGGCAAGGGAGGGACAGATGTGGCACAGGAGATGAGGACTCACAGACATGCAAGCTCCACTGCTGGGTCTGTCTCCCAACTCCCCAAGGCTCCCAGGGAAGTAGGCTGGGATCAATATCAGATGAAGCAAACCCAGCCAAGCCTTTTTCCCAACTGCCCAATGAGGGTGAAACCTGGCTGTGCCTTTCTCCTCCCAGGACGTCACTCAGAGGTAGGCAGACCTCTGGGGTCTCCTAGTCTCATGTAGGTATCAGGGTCAGTGTGACACCAGACTCGCAGAGGCAGGGCATGGCGGAGAGGAGAAGATTAGGGCCAGCAAGTACCTTGCTACAGTCCCGGCGGCCATCCAGGCAGCGGCAGCTGTTGCAGTCTTCCACCCAGGAGCTCCCATGTGGGAATGGAGCGCCCCGGGACCAGCATGACCTCCCAAACCCGATCACTGTTTGGGGAAGAGGCTCAAGGGTCGGGGTCAAGTCTCAGAAAGCCCCCAGTACAGCACCCACCCCCAGCACACCTGGCCTACCTTCCTGGCACCGTGGACCGGCTCGGCCTGGCGGGCAACTGCAGCGGTATCCATTAATCTCATCCACACATGTGGCCCCATAGGCACAGGGTGAGGACTGGCACTCATCGATGTCTGTGAGAACAGCAGTTAGGGCTCGGTGGCAGGGAGAGGCCGACCCCTCCACAGGAGGGGCATGGGCTCACGGAGCTCGCTCCTGAGGAGCTGCCACTGGCCTGGGCCTTCCTGCCCCGGCTGCCCCAGCCTGGCCCCGCCCCTCCAGCCGCCTCTGAGGTGGGTCTGTTTCTTCCTGGTGTGGTCCTAGCTGCTGGGCTCAGGTAAGCCAAGGGTCCCGATAGACACCTGGGCTGATACCCCCAACAACAGCCCTTCTGCTGTCCCATGGCAGGCCACATGCTCTGGCCCCAGTGACCCCCATCCTCCTCCTCCCTTGACCTCAGACTGGCCCCCTAGCGGGAACCCCACTGCATCACCCAGCAGGGTATGTCCCAGGAACCTGACAGGGCACAGACTGGTGGGGAAATTAAGGCTCAAAGAGCAACAGGAAGGGGTTGGGGCCACACCGCCTTTCGAGGGAGGTGGAAGTTGATGTCCCAGACTCCTGACACCCAGGCTGGGCTAGAGGGTGCCCAGTGCTGAGACTCACAGCCCCCCACCTCCGCACACCTGCCCCCCCAGCCAGGCCCACTCACTGATGCGGCAGTCAGGACCCGCGAAGCCGGGTGCACACTCACAGCGGAACCAGTTGACGCCATCCACACAAATGCCACCATTGTAGCTGCCGGGGAGATGGTGGGCATCAGGGAGCACCCATGGCAGGTGGCCCCGCCCTTGCCCCCGGCCCCCAGGGCGCCACTCACCAAGGGAGAGGGTTGCAGTCATTGGTGTCTGGATTTGAGAGAAGAGGGAGAGGGTGGAGGGTCAATATCCACCCAACACCCCTCCAGGCAGGCCCAGTCCCAGCCAGCCTGGCACAATACACCGTGGGGCTGGGAGCTAGGGGAGGGAGGGAGCGGGACGCCTCTTGCGGAGGGTGGACGGGGATGCAGGGTAAGTAGGTGGTGGGAGGTTGATGAAAGCCAGGGGATGTGGAGGGGGGACAGTCAGGAAGGGGCACAGCAGGTCTTGGGTAGACGGGGAGGGGCAGGTCCTCAGGGTAGGGCCAAGGAGCACGGCCGGGTAGAGGGAAGTGGACCCTCAGCTCACTGTGTGTGCAGGTGCGGCCCTCCCAGCCGTCCCGGCAGATGCAGGAGAAAGAGTCCCCACTGCCCACGCAGGTGCCCCCGTTCACACAGGGGTTGGGCAGGCAGCTGCTGTTCTTGGCTGCAAGGGGGGGCCCAAGGTAGACATGGGCAGCAGGGTCAGAGGGCAGCGGGGTCATCAGCCCCAGGGCACACACCCTTCATCCCAGGACCCGCCACAACAGGTGGGGGATCCTCACACAGCCAGGCACCCACCCCGGGCTGCAAGGGTGCCTGCTCTAACTGGCTGGGCAGCTGGGGTTTCCACACCTCACCCTGACCTAGACATGGTAGACAGACCCAGGGGCAGGGGCGGGCATGGTGCTCGGGAGACCCCCAAGGCCCAGCGCCCCAATTAGCCGATCCCAGTGGGATAGGGTCGGGCTCCTCACCCACGGTGCAGGTGCTGCCCTTCCAGCCAGGTGGGCAGGCACAGCGGAAGGTGTCCCCGCTGTCATAGCACGTGCCGCCATTGCTGCAGGTGTAGGCGTCGCACTGGAACTCACCTGCGGGCACACAGGTCGCTCAGCATAGGCCCTGGGCTGGCGGGGGTCCCGGGGACAGCCCCTGGCAGGCGGCAGGGACCCGCGGGCACTCACGTGAGTGGCAGGTCTTGCCCTTCCAGCCATCATCGCACGCACAATAGAAGTCGTTGACCAGGTCGTAGCAGCGGCCGCGGCTGTGGCAGGGATCAGGAAGGCAGTCGTTGGGATCTGGGGGTGAGGACGCCGGTCAGCGGGGGTCACCGGCACTCAGGGAGGGCTTCCAGGGGAGGAGACGCCACAGTTGGGCCAAGGAGAGACCAAGGGGCGGGAAGGAGGGTGGGATCCACCTGCGGCAGCAGTGCCATCCGGCCAGACACTCCCGGGCACCCCACCTAGCCAGTGGCTCTGTGTAGGACTGGGGCCCACAGGGTAGAGGCACAGGCACACGGGCTGGGGGCACTGTCACTTACTGGTGTCACAGAGCTCGCCCTCCCAGCCGCTAGGACAGAAGCAGCGGAAGGCATCCACCTCGTCGATGCACGTGCCTCCGTTGCGGCAGGGCTGGCCCAGGCAGTCGTCGATGTCTGTGGAGAGAGTGCCTGTGAGCCTGCACACCCACAGCAGCTGGGCCCCCATCTGCCCCGCTGCTGGCCTCAGCCACTCACTCTCGTGGCAGTAGGCACCAGTGAAGCCACTGTCGCAGATGCAGGAGAAGTTGCCCTCAGGCTGGCTGACACAGTGCCCATGGGGGCCGCACACGCTGGAGGGTGCCGCACCTGGCAACCTGGGCCCCACCTCCAAGCCGCAGCCATCGACCACTGTAGTAGGTGGTAGACAGGAGTGAGGCCTGCCCTCCCAGGCCCCTCCCGGCCCCCTGCCGCTACACCTCACACCTCTGCAGGCCCCGCCAGGGCACGGCTCCCTAGGCATGGAACAGTTCTTGCCACCAAAGTCCTCCGGGCAGGCGCAATAGTAGTCACTCTCCAGGCTGTAGCAGCGCGCCCCGTTCCAGCAAGGGCTGGGATCACAGAAGTCCACGTGCACCTGCAGCATGGAGGGCATCTGTGAGGGCCCAGGCCGGGGACACAGGCTGGGGTTGGTGTCCACGCAAACACAAGTCCCTGGGAAGTGCCAAGGCCAGGTTCCTGCTCAGCCTGGACATGCAGGCCCTGAGGCCCCAGGCAGGGCAGTGCCAGCCAAAGCCTGAGCCCCCGCCCACCGAGACTGCCCAGACTCCGCCAGCTGGACGGAAACACCTGTGGCCACCAGCCCCCACCCTTGCTCGATAGCAGCCAAGCTTCCTCTGCCTCCCTGGGCGGCATCCGGCCTTGGTCCACCCCCCTGCTGGCAGGAAGGCCAGCTCCTGACCCCTCCATACTGCCAGGCCATCCTCAGAGCCCAGACTGCAGGTTCCTCCCAGAGCCAACCACTGCTACAGTCCCTGGACCCAAGGCTGGATCCCTGCCATGGGCCCCCAAGAAGCCTGCTGGGTAGGAGACCCATCCTCTGAACAAAGCAGGTTAGAATCATAACCCAGGGAGGCAGAGAGGGGGTGGGGGGGCAGGTGGAAGTGAGGATACCAGCCCAGAGAGATACCCTCTGACCCAGGGCCCACCACAGCAGGTGTGGGCCCTTGCACCACTAGGACCTCACCCAGGGCCCTCGTCCAGGTGTCCCAGGCTCCCCCCATCAAAGCCGCCTGCTCTCCAGTCCCTGAGAGCAGAGGGGACCTGCAAGGCTCAGGCCCAGCCTTTGAGGCCTCATAGCACCAAGCAAGGGCAGAAGGAACCTGACCCCCTGACCCTGTGACCCCATGATTCCCACGCTGCACAGTTGGGCACCCACTGGGGCCTGGGTCTCCCTCGGTAGAGGACTGGGCTGGAACACTGTGGGGACAGCTCCCTGCAGCGCCTCCCAATCACTCAAGCCCCGTGGCCAGTGGCCGGGGTATGACTGCCTACACCACAACTTCCCAGCAGCAAGCAGACAGGGTGGCCAAGTGCAGGCCTCACCTCACAGAGTAGCCCAGAGAAGCCCAGGGGGCAGTGACAGCGGAAGCCATCGGGCAGGTCCTCACAGCGGCCACCCCCACGGCAGGGGCTGCTGGCACACTCGTCCCACTCCAGCTCACAGTGCCGTCCTCCGAAGCCCCGTGGACACACACACTGGTACCCGTTCACCAGGTCCTGGGCGGGCAGGTGTGGTGAGCCTGTGCTGCCGCCCTGGCCCCCCCGCCCCACAAGCCCGTCCCTGCCGCTCCACCCCACTCGCCGCCCCCGCCTCATTCCACTGCCACCTCGCCCCATGCCTCACCTTGCAGGTACCCCCATGCTGACACTGCCCGCGACAGTCGTTGACATCTGGGGGCAGAGGAGTAGGGTCAAGGGCACGGTCCTGTGCCCGCCTCCAGCAGCCCTCCCCGGGAGGCCCGCCCCCTCTGTACTGACTGATGTGGCAGTTTCTGCCCTTCCAGCCCGGGATGCAATCACAGTAATAGCCGCCAATCAGGTTTTTGCAAGAAAAAGCGTTAAGGCACGGACTCCCTTCGCACTCATTGGCGTCTGTGGATGAGACGAGGGGAGCCGTGGGGCCGGGTCCCCCCGCCCGCCTGGTGCCCGCAGCCCTGCAGCCCTGCAGCCCAGCAGCACCGTGCATGCACACACACAGCCCACGCTCGCAGGGCCATACCCAGTTGGCAGGTGGTGCCCACCCATTGTTCAGGGCAGATGCACTCGAAACCATCCACCTGGTCTACACAGGTGCCGCCAGCTGCACATGGGTTCGAGGCACACTCATCAATGTCTGTGGAAGGAGAGAGATGGGGGTGCGTGATGGGCTTGGTGGGGGTGTGGTCAGCATGGGTAGGCAGGGCTGCAAGATGCCCACAGTCTCATGTGTGGATCTGACCACTCCACCCATCCCCAGTGTGTGGCTCCAACCCAGATCCCACAGGCACCAGGTGCATAGGAACTCACCGAGGGCACAGGTGGGCCCACTCCAGCCTGATGGGCAGTGGCATTCGAAGCCAGATGGCACCTCATGGCAGGAGCCCCCATTGGCACATGGGTTGGAGGCGCAGGCATGCTCAGCTGCAGGACAGAAGGAGGTGGGTGGGGCTGACCCCAGGACCCCACTCCATGAGGCTCTCCCTCAACCCACAAGGCCCCAGCTGGGGGCTCAGGCGTGCCCAGGACACACGGAGTCCAGAGAGAGGGCCCATCTGGCTTACCAGGGAATTCAGTCCATGCTGCCCCCCCGCCCTCGTACCCCTCTCGCAGTTCTTGCCGGAGTAGCCATCAGGGCAGGCGCAGTGGTATTGGTCGGGCTCTGCATTGGTACACGTGCCCCCGTTGACGCAGGGGTGGTGGCTGCCACAGTAGTTCAGGTCTAGGGACAGGTGGGATGCTCAGAGGACAGCCAGGCCCCGCTCCCCACCTCCCTTGGGCGGTCAGCATCAGGCCCACCTGCCCGCTGCCCATCTCCCTGCCTTTCCTGCCCACCACCCATCCCCATCACCCATCCCTACCTTTGTCACAGAGCAGGCCACCCCAGTTGACCTCGCAGTTGCACTGCCAGGGCTCCACACAGCTGCCATGCACACAGCCGGGGTACGGAACACACTCATCACAGAACCGCCCTTGCCAGCCATAGCTGCACCTGGGAAGGCCGCAGGGCATGAGACCCAGTGAGCTGCAGCAGCTGGGAAGAGGGCTGGGGCCAGAGTCCCTCAGGCAGTTCAGAACTGGCGGCCTCGGGTCTTTGAGCCGCAGCCACCCCAAGCCAGGGGTGACGGCCTGACGGCCGGCAGCGGGTCACGGGCGTTCCCGGCTTCTGGCCATGGACGGGTGGCCCCAGCTGTCCCGTCAGTCCTCCCTGAGCTATTTTGGGACTCACCCCTGAGCAGGGCCCCGTGAACAGGCGCCGGCAAAGGAAGGCCCTACTGGGACTCCAGAGCTGAGATGCCAGCTTGGACCAGCCAGCGGCTGCCAGCGCTAGGAGGGCCCAGAGTCTGGGCAGGCCAGCGGGACATCAAGAGCACTCTGGGCCCTGCCTGGGCCCTGTGACCTTGGGCACAGCACGTGCCCTCCCCCATGCCTCAAGGGCAGTCAGCTCTCTCCCTCTCCCAGCAAGTACCCACAAAGGGGCCATCTCACAGATAGGGACACCAAGGCCCACAGGCTACCCCAAGCCAGCCCTATTCAGGGCAGCTCTTGGCCCTGGCATAGCTCAGGCTGCACCCTGGAAATGGCCTTGAGGGGCCTCTTGGTTTTGAGGCCACAACCCTGAGGCCTGACCTAGCCCCACACTGCTGGCCAGTGTTCCCTCCAGGGAGTCCTCCAGGTTACAGACAGGAGGCAGGGGCAGAGCATGGCGGATGCAAAGCATGTCCTGACCAGAGGGCACTGCTGTCAGGGGAGAGAGAGCCTGGTGTCCTACAGCGGACACCCCGCACCCAATGGGCAAACCTCCAGGCCCCAAGGGACTCCCAGGGGCCCCTTCCTAGAACCCTCAAGTCCTGCAGGGCAGGAATGACGTCCAGGCCATGTCACTTCCACACCGGCACCCGCCACAGATTTATTTTTGTAAAAGGAAAGAGCCACGGCCCTTCCTGAGCCGCCCTCAAGCCACGCAGTCAGGGCCGAAGGGTGATCGACCCAGCTCAGCAGTGCAGGGATGGAGAAACTGAGGCTGGGGAGAAAGTGGCTGCAGGGTTGGGCCCGGGATGTGTGGGGTGGGTCCACACTGGTGTCACACATTCCTGCCTAGAACCCTTCCTCCAGGTAACACAGGGGATCGGACCCAGGGCAGGGCTGTGACGTGCCCTGGGTCCGCCGCCAGGGAGCGCCACCAGTGGGCTCAGAGCCCAGATCTGTGGGTCCCCAGGGTGGCTCTCCACCCAGGGTGGGGCAGCCCGGGCCCCCACCTCCCGCTTCCCTGCCAGCAGTTCCAGAGGCCTGGGGAGGCGGTGGCAGGAAGACACGGCCATCTCCGCAGCATCCGGTTGGGGGGGTTACCATGCTGAAACCCGAGCCCTGAGCAACAGCTGGGCCTCCCCCACGGGGCGGGGTGGGTGAGGCACACCCACCAGTCAGGCCTGGGCCCAGCACTCCTGTACAGCCCACAGGGAGAGGATGCAGATGGGGCTGCCAGCCCTGCCACCTTCCTGCAGCCTCCACAGGACACCCGAGCCACCCAGGGGTGCCACTACAGCCACCAAGGCCATTCGGGGCCTCGGGGCTGCAGGGCTGGGCGGGACATGGGGGCAGAACCCAGCCCCCATGCACTCAATACCTAGCCTGTGGTCTACCCAGAAGCCCCACCTGATACCCATCATCCAGGTGGGGGGGACTTCAGGGGAATGCCAACCCCAAAGGACCCAGGCCCTGCCCTGCCCTGCCTGACACATGCTGCTCCCAGCCAGGACATGGCTCCTAGGTGCCCCTTGCAGGACACCAAGCATCCGGACCACACCCACCCTGCTGTGCTCCCGGAACTGACTTGCAGCCAGCGCCACGTGCCTGGAGTCCCTGACTGACTGGCATACACTGACTGGCGGGTGAATCCCAGCCCTGCCCCCTCCCAGCCCTGGGACTGGCCAGGGCTGGTTCTCACACTGATGTCAATCCAGGCAGCTCAACCATGGGGTCTGTGGAAGGGTAACTCCCACCCCTCACCTGGATTCCCAGGTTGGCAGCTCCCAAATCCTGCTCCTCCTCTTCAAAACTCAATGCTATGCGGACTCAGGGAAGTTATTTAACTCTCGGTGCCCAGTGTTCTGGTCTTAAAGGTGCATACAAAGGTAAACCCGCTCCTCAGAGGGAGGTCCTGGGATGCGTGTGCCCACGGTGGGTGTGGAGGACTTCACGCCCCCACCCGCTGTCCCCTCCACCAACTTGCAGCTCCTTCTCTCAGAGTCTCCTGGGGTGCCTGTCACATTCGGAAGGCACCGCCCAATTCAAAGCCCCCAGCTGTTCCACACACTGGGCCCAGCCTCTCCACCAGCCCCTCCGCTCCTCTCTGCGGCAGAGCTGCCCATCCTCCCGGCCTGAGCCCACCACCCCCAATGCCCGTCACACCCAGCAGCCCCCCCTGCCTGCCTGTGAGTGCCAGGACCTTGTGCTGGCCCTGACACCTGGGCAGCAGAGACACACCCCTCAGCCTCCTGCCCATCTTCCCCAGCCCCAGCCTCAAACACCACCAGATGCCGCGAGTGCCCCCATGAGCTCCTCCCTCTGCTTTCTCAGCATCTTGGGGGCAGGGCAGACATCACCCTCCATGTGGCCTGCCTTCCCTCTGCCCTGCTGGCTCCTCCCATGGCATCTCTACCTCAGTCACAGCGGCTCCACTGCCCAGTGGCTTGGAGGCCTTCCTGACTCCACACTCTTCCTCTTACCCCTTATCAAATCCATCCATGAGTCCCTGGGCTCCACCTCAGCATGTGTGCAGGACCTACCTTCCTCCACCTCACGCTGGCTCATTGCTCACCAACAGACTCCCAGATCAGCCTGCTCTCCCTGCACTCCAGCACCCTCTTCACAGCCACCCAACCTGGCTCTTCCCCACCTAGTGCCCACCTCAGCAGCTACAAACCTGCACCCCCTTTTCTCTCCTCAGTCCCGCATGCTGCCGCTCCGCCACCCATCTGTTCTGCCCCTCACTCAGTAGCCTCTCTGGTGGCCTCACTGCCTCCCCATGGGCAGTGCCACTGTATTCCCTACATAGACCCCACTCTCAAGTGGCTCTCAGGCTCCAGGCCTCTGCCCCTCAGTGGTGTGACCATGCAGCCACCCTTCTCATCCCCTCCTTGCCATCCCCGTGGGGCTTCTGCCATCAGACATGCCCCACACGCAGGACTCAGACCCTAGGCCCCCCCAAGCTCTAGGAGCAGTGAATTGGAGGCAAGGGCAGGGCCAGGCAGGCATGCACTCACCTGCACTCCCCAGGTACAGTACAGCCCCCGTGGAGCAGGTTACACCCCTGTTTGCACACAGCTGGAACAGAGAAGACAGGCTCAACCGAGGCTCAGCCCCACCCCCATCCCTCAACCCTGTACCCGTGTCTGCATCCGCCCACCTTCCTTGCACTCCTTGCCCATCCAGCCATCCATGCAGGCCTTGTTGCCATACTGGTCGCAGGTGTAGTGGCCAAAGAAGTCATTGCGTGGCCGGCAGAACTTGTTGCAGGTAGCGCTGTAGTAGTTCTCATCACAGCGCACGCGAATCTGCAGCTCCAGGTGTGCCACGTGGCCACTGAAATACAGGCTCTTCCAGCGATCCTCGGGGTTGATCATGCCAGCGTGTGACACCCGCTCAATCAGCAGCTCCTCTGGGGGGGAGGGGCAGCAGGGTCAGCACAGCCCGAGATGCTCTCTGGCTGCACAGCCTTGGGGGTGACAGGGACACAGGTAGCAGAACGGGGACACCGGCCAGGGGACACCTGTCCCTCCGGCCAGGCCACAGCAGGAAGCTCAGGCCCACCCAACACCAGGCCACAGTGCCTGCTCCCATCCTGGCGCAGAGGCAGTGAGGGTCTGGCTGGGCACCACAGGCTCTGCAGAGAAGATGTGGCTACTGTCAGGGCACAGATCCCAACCCTAGCACAGCCCTGCTCTAACAACTGAGCCCCCATTGGGGCACCATGTCCAGCCCTCAACAGCTGTGTCCCTCAACCTGTACCACGAATTGTCCCCAGAAGCACCAAGCACACTGCTGCCATTCCCCTCCTAAAAGCAAGCCTTCTTTGCCAGGCACAGTGGCTCACGCCTGTAATCCCAGTACTTTGGGAGGCAGAGGTGGGAGGATTGCTTGAGCCCAGAAGTTCCAGACCAGACTTCGACTCAAAAACAAAAACAGAAACAAGACTCCTCTCAGATCCCTGAAACAGGAATGGATTCAGGGAGGAACAGTTGGGTCTCACTTTATTTTTATTTATTTATTTGATTTTTTGAGTGGGAGTCTCACTCTGTCCACCAGGCTGGAGAGCAGGGGCACACTCACGGCCACTCCAGCATTGACCTGCTGGATTCCAGCGATCCTTCTGCCTCAGCCTTCCAAGTAGCCGGAACTACAGGTGCATGCTACCACACCCAGCTAATTTTTGATTTATTGTAGAGACGAGGTCTCGCCAATTTGCCCGGGCTGGTCTCGAACCTGCGGGCTCAGGTAATCCACTCACCTCAGCCTCCCAAAGTGCTGGGATTACAGGTTGAGCCACGGAGCCCAGCCGGGTCTCACTTTAAAGCTGCAGGGACGGGTGAGGGTGGCAGGCACACAGGGCCTGTGACCCACTGTTATGACAGGATGGAATTTTTCAAAAGGTTCATGAATTCTCCAGACCCTACCTCTCCCGCCACGCTCAGCCCCAGCCTCCCCTCTTGCTGCCACCCTATTCCCAGGTTACCCCTGCCAAGCCCAGGGTCCCCATTGCTACAGACCTCCAGGTGCCCCCATCTGTTCCGCCCTGTATATGGGCCCTCTACTCTGGGCACTGCTGACCCCCTCTCGCTGCATCTAGCCTGTCAGCTGACTCCTCACCTCCACCTTAAGAGCAGCCAGAACACTCCCACCTCCCAGGTTGTCCCCATCCAAGGTGCCCCATGCCACTGGATTCATGCAGCTCTTCCCAGGCCTCCACCCTAGCCCCCCAGTCCACCCTGCACACAGCAACCAGCTTTCTCACGATGCCCACCAGCCTCACAGCCCGACCCAGCTGAGCTGCCCTCAAGCACAGTAGGCTGGCTCCTGTCTCGGGGCCTTTGTACCCTTTACTTCCTCTGCCAAACCTTCCTGGCCTACCCCTGCCCCCCAGGGTCCCACAGATGCTGACAGGACAGTCAGCCAGCAGGCAAGCCTCAGGGAGAAGCCACCAGGCCCCACTTTCCAGGACAGTCAGGCAGAGAGGAGCTATGAAGTCAGAAAAGGTGCCCCTCTCCTCTGCCACTGAGGTAGACCCCAGAAGAACACAACCAAAGGCTGGGTGCAGTGGCTCATGCCTGTCATTCCAACAATTTGGGAGGCCGAGGCAAGTGAACTGCCCAAGCCCAGAGGCTCGAGATCAGTCTGGGCGACTTGGTGAGACCTTGTCTCTACAATAGACTGCAAGTAGCTTCGGCTACTTTGAAGGCTGAGACAGAAGGATTGCCTGAGCCCAGCAAGTTGAGGCTGGGGTGACTGTGATTGTGCACTGCACTTCAGCCTAGGTGACACAGTGAGACCCAAAAATAAAAAAAGCAAAACAAAAATCACGACATGACCAACGGAACAAAGTGGATAAAGCCGGGACTGGGAAGACAGCCGCGCACAGCTCTGAAAATCACAAGCGAGGCAGAGCTTCCTGGCAGTCAGAAAGGGGAAACAGCACACAAGATCCTTGGGGTAAGAAAGGCCTTGTCCCAAGCAGCCAGGGGACCAGGACCCTGGCCATAGGCAACTTGTGGTAGGAGACCCAGCCTCCCAGTGCCCTGAGGGAGACCCTGTAGGAGGCAGCCCTCCTGGCTGGGGTATACTCACCATTTGGGGTGGTGTCATTGTCCCAATCCCAGGCCTCCACGACGAGGGTGAAGGAGCGCTACAGACATGGGAGGGGACAGTCAGGCACACGAAGCCCCACCTCCCTGCCCTGTCCAGGGTTGGGGGACCTGGGACTCCAACTCTGCCCCCAGGTCTGCGGGGCTCCAGTCCCTCCTCCCCAGGTTCCCTTCCTGTGCCCCGTGGCACCTCCCCCCACCCCTTCCCTGACCCTCAGGTCGCATTTCCTCAGGAGACCCCATGGTGACCCCACGATGGCCTAACTCGAGGAGTAAGACTGTCCCTCCGGCCTCGCGGTCTCAGGGCTTGGGGTCCACCCTCTCAGGGTCCTAAAGGCCCAGCCCACCCTAAGCCAATTCATGTCAGTGTCCAGTGAAGGTACAGCAACCCGGCAGAGAGGTGGGCAGAGGGTGGTGCCGCTGGAGTGGCCACAGACAGGGTCCAATAGGCAGTCCAGGGTCAGAGTCTGGAGAGGGAGCCCTCAGCACTCACTGGGGACAAACAAGTCAGGGGACAGGAGTCCCTGCTATAAGTCCGCCCAAGAGGGACACAGCCCCATCATCATGCTGCCAGCCCCTCCACCAGGTGCACAGGGCAGCAAGGCAGAGTGCACCAAGAGGTGCTGCCTCCGACCCTAGCAGAGACTGTACCCAGACCCCATCAGGTGCACCACCAACAGGGAAAACCCACACCCACCTCTACCTCAGAACAGGAAAGGGGCAGGAGGGGCCCAAGAGGCCTTGGGACTGCCTGGCACAGACTCCGCCCACAGTGGCCGCTCCCCAGGTCCTTGTGCCCAAAAACCACAGGGCCAGGCTCTGCAGAGGTCAGCCCGAGCCCACCTGCAGCAGCCCCTAGGCCCTGTCCCTCAGGCACACGCTCGGATGGGAGGGTCCAGTCTCTCAGCACTCACTGCCCAGAAACCAGGACAGGGCTGGGTCTGAGCTGCCCCCAGGTCTGCCCCCCGCCTGCCCCGGGGGACAGTGCCCTGGAAGTTCTGCAGGTCAGACTCACTCATCTATCCAGCCCCAAGGCCTGGCTGTGCTGCGATGCCCACTTCCCCTGGAGGCCTGCGGCCCTGGCCTCGCCCACAACCTGCACCTCCGCTAAGCCTAATCCTATGCCTGCCAGTCCTTCCCGTCACTCCCTTGTGACCCAGCCCCATTCTGCCCACCCAGCCCAGAATAGGCCTGGCCTCCCCAGAAGGCTTCGCTCCCACATCCTAGCCATGTCCCTAACATGCTGCCAACCACACCCAGCCGAGCCTCAAGAACCCTCTCCGGGTCCCCCACCCCCATGCCTTGACAAGCCCTCAAATGTGAACACCTCAGGCCAGCCTTAATCCCACTCACAGCCATGCCCCCCAGCAACCCCTCTTCTACACCTGCCTTCTGGACACCTGGGGATATCCAGGGATGACCCACAGCCCACCCAGGAGGCTGGAAGTGGGGAGCCATCCTCATCCCCCTTCTAGAACCTTCCCTGGCCATTTGGGGCTATCACCAGGACTTTAATCCCACCTTCCCACTTGTGCCTTGGCCTTTGCTAGGTCACCAGGCCCAGTGCCCGGGGAGTGCCCATCTCCTCCAAGGGCTCCCTGAGACCATGAGGGTTTCCAAACATCTGCCTATAGGAGTCCTCACAACTGGAGCCCTGTCCAAACCACCCCAGCACCCAGAGCCCTCCCAGGGATCACAGCCCTGCCCCGCCCGGGATGCCCAGCCTGTCTCCTGAATGTTGCACTTGGGACAATCACCCGGCTGGGTCCTCTCCCACCTCCTGGTGGCAGCTAGGGCGCCCATCCTTCCCAGGCACCATATGCTTGGCTCCATGTTCCTTCATTCGTTCATTCACAAATCAAGCATGCAGCAAGCGCTGCTTGCCATGGGGATATCAGACTGTGTCCTGGCAGGACTCAGGATGCAGTGGGGCAGAGGTGCTGTTCTAACAGGGTCAGGGCAAGCCTTGGAGAGGGCGAAGCCGGGAGTGAAGCAGGAGGGCATGAGGAGGAGAACAGGCAGGGTCAGCAGGGAGGTCCTGGGGCTGGGAGAGCTTGGCAGGTGGGGCCACAGGTCATGCCATTGGGTGATGTAAGCAAAGCAGGAGGCTGCTGGGGTTAGGGTAAGGCCTGAGCCAGAGGGACTTCCACAATCCCTCTCGGAGCCAGCACAGGGTCGAGGGTGAGGACGACTTGCATGGGCCTAAGACCCCCAAGCTGGTCAAGCCCACTGGCCACCGGGTAGGCAGAGTCAAGACCAGGCCTAGCCACACCTGGGCTTCGGGGCCAGCAGAGAGCTCCTCCTGGCTCCCAGGAAACCCCACGCCAGCTGCTCAGGTAGGATTACTGCCACCTTCGCCTGTACCCGGGGCTCCGGTTACCTGTTCCCGCAGGGACGTGCGCCTGCCCGCCTGCCCATGGGGGGCCCCCCGCCGCCCGCCAGCTGGGGTCCTTACACCTGGACGGCAGGAAGTCATCCAGGGAGAACCTGAGATGGCTGGCGGGCAGCACCTGCGTGCCTCACCCCACCTGCTGGCCACAGCCCCTTCTTTCCCCCAGGGCTGTCCTCCAGGACTCAGTTCCCCCTCCTCAAACAGCAGTCTCTCATCCCTGTTCTGCCAGCCTTTTGGGCTACAGTCTGGGAAAGGATCTTGTCAACTGTAGACCCCTAGAGAACAGGGAAACAAGGTCTGGGCTGGAGAAGCGTTGCGCCATTCTAGGGATGGGCTGGGGTCTGGGGAAACTTGGGGCCTGGGGGACAGGTCAGAGGCCACCATCCCAGCAAGCAGGGAGAGCCTGGTCCCTTCTCCCAGGCCAGCCCAGCCAGGCCATCTGCCCGCTCAGCCTCTGGAGGCCCATGGGGGGGGTGGCCTCCATCCTCTGAGACCCAGCTACATCTGACCCACCCCCACCGCATAAGTAGACCCCAGTTCAACTCCATCGCCTCACTGTGAAGCCACCTCTTCCCAACCCCAGATCCCGAAAGCTAAGTCCTAACCCTTCCTTTAGCCCCCAGACAGGGGAATCAGGGCAGCTGCCCAAAGACGGGGAACAGGCAGACCGGGAGCAAATGCACCACACTATGTGGCCCAGGGTGTCCCGGACATGGCCCAGCCCATGCAATTTCCCGGGCGGCTACCCTAGAGCCAAGGCTCCAACCCGCATTCTCCTCTCAGCATCCTGCATCAGACGCCGAACCCCCCCACCACACACACAAAGCACAGTGCTAGATACGGGCGCCAGGAGCTCTAAGCACAGATACATTTCCTGAAACCTGATCTCAGCAGAGGCCAGGCCCAGGCCTCTGCTACCATTGTCACCCAAGGGAGAGGGGGAGGAAGGGAGCAAACACCCCCCCCATCCCTTGTGCTCTAGGCCCCAGGGCCCCAGCAGGAGACCGCAGCCTACCCCACAACAGGAACCCAGTTTGAGTCTGGGGTATGGGGTGTAGGACCCCACTCAGGCCTGGAGTCTGGATACAGGGATCCCCCCATTCAGGCCTGGGAACTGAGGATAAGGACCACACTCAGGGCTGAGGGCTGGATATAGGAGCCCCAGTTCCTAGGCCTGGGGGCTGAGGATAGGAACCCCACTTGGGCCTGGGCATAGGGACCCCACTCAGGCCTGGGGTCTGGGGATAGGGACCCTACTTGGGCCTGGAGATTGGGGCCCCACTAGGGCCTGGGGGTAGGGACCCTGTTCAAGGTTGGGCTCCGGGGGTAGAGATTCCACTCCAGCCTGGGGCTGAGGATAGGAACCTCACTCAGGGCCAGGGTCAGGGTCTGAGGACCCAGCTCAGACCCGATGCTTGATGATATGCACCCCAGCTTTTCTGGGATCTGGGAACCCTGGCTGGGTCCTGGGATCAGAGACCTTGTCTCTCTCTGGCTGTTCAGGCTCCACCCTGGCCCCCAAACACCCCTTCATGGCCCAGCCTGCCCCAACTAGGGCACCCTGCAGCAGCCTGAGAGGGTCCCGAGAGACACATCCTTCTCACCCAGTCCCTGCTGCAGACTCCTAGCAAGCCCTTCCCCTCAGGGCCCAGTGCCAGACTGCCAGTCACCCTCCACTGGCCAAGGCAGACCCCTGCCTCCTGGACACTGACAACCCTGCCCCGCCCTACACGAAGGCCTCGAACAAGACCCTTGATGTATGAGGCCAAGGCTGGCGACCAGACACAGAGCAAAGCAAGGCCTGACCTGAGCCCACCCAAATGGGCCTCCTGGTCCCTAGGGGAGTAACGTAGGACCCAGTGTGCAAACAGGAGGCCCTGGACATGGGGTGGGAGACCAGAGCCCACCAGCCTCCAGCCTCAAACTCAGGAGGGAAAGGAGCAGAGGGGGGCTGGCACCCCACACCTGGTAAGGTCAGCTTAGGTACCTCTCTGGCACAGTCCCAGCTGGCCCCCCGTTGGGTGGGGACTCATGTGGCTAAGCCTCCATGGCAGTTAGATGCAATGGGGCTGGGCTCTGTGTCCACACTCTGCCAGACACCCCCACAGGCACTCCAGCCTCCCTTCCTCCCATCCCTTGGCCTTCTGCTGGACAGCCAGTGAGGCAGGGAAGGGACTGGCAGGCTTGGGAGCTAGGCTGAGGGCTTCAGCAGAGCCTGAGCTCGGTGCCCTAACAGGCTTCGAGGGGACCTCAGTGAGAAGGCACCACTGCGCCCATTTCATAGGTGAGGAAACTTCTGATGGCCCAGGACCTCAGGTCTCCTGAGCTGACAGACACAGGGTCAGTCCTGGCCCACTGTCTACATATGCTTTCCCCACAAGCCCCCATCTGCCAGGGAGACCATGATCCACCTGCACCACCCCCCTGGAGCCTAGCATGCACATACCAGGAAACAGGTCAGAAGACAGGCCCTTGCCTGTGGGCTCCTGGCGGTGGGCAACCGGGCAAGCGCAGTCCCCAGCTGGGCCCTCTGAGGGGAAAACTAGCTGCTCCGGTCACAGCCAACTGCTAACGCCCTGCTCCCCCCTAAGCCTGCAGGTACCCCTAAGCCCACCACCACTAGCCTCCAAAAGAAAGCTCCCTTCTTCCCTATCCATGGCCCCCACCCATCTCTAAACCCTCCATCACCATCTGCCACACCCACAGAGCACTTGTGCCCAATGTAAGCATGTGTGGCCTCCACCCTACCAGCTACAGGCCAGACGCCAGGCCCAACCCAGGGTGACACTGGCTTCCTGGGGGCAGCCATGGGGCGTGGGGAGGAGGAGAGGAGGGGGAGCCTGCTGGCAGGTCACCCACCACCTCTGCACATCCAAGACCTTGGGCCCGCCCACCAGGGGAGCCACGCCTGAAACCAATATGGACCATGGTGGTGGACAGCACACAGGTTCTGGAAGCAAGAAGCCAGGTCAGGCCTGATTTGTCCAGTAGAAACCATGGAGTGCCAGGGGCATGTGCAGAGCCCAGAACCCTCAGTCCTCCTTCCACACGGCCCTGTCCCTCCACAAGACCCTCTCCCACGGAGTTCAAGAGTCTTGCTGGTCCTGAGCAGAACATCCTGGCTGATACCGCCTCCTCAGTCACCAGGGGACTTAGAAACAGTCCTTGCTTTCCCCAGTCGGAGCTGGCTCCCAGACGGAGCTGGACTTGCAGCAAGACAGGGCAGCACATGCTGGGTCACTGCGCCCAAGCGGAAATACCAGGGTACTGGCATCACCACGCAGCCCCCACCTGGCAGCTGAGCCACATGGCAGAAGACGGGAGGAAGTGCCCCGAACACACTGCCACCCTGCGACCCCCCACCCAGGGGCAGGCCGTTGGCCCCCTCCCGGAACACTGACGAAACTGCTGGGAGCCAGAGGATGGGAGGAAAGTTAGCCCCGAGACCCGTTGCCCGGACTCCACGGAAAGTGAGGGCCTGCCCTGTCCCATCCCACACCTGACTGGCCGGCTGGCAGGGCAAAGAGCCATAAGGGACACGCGTTGGCCCGCCACATTCCTACAAGGCCTCCCTGCCCCCACACCCTCCACTGCCAACTCGAGCAGAAAACACATCCTCAGGTAGCGATTTGGAGCCACACTGGCCCAGGCCCAAGTGCAGATGACAGGCTGCGGGCCCTGCTCAGACCTGCCTGCCGCGCCGCTGTGGGGGCGAGGGGGCCGGGCTTATCATAACTGCCTGGGGCCCCTCCCATGCCTGCCCCTGCCTCTTCCATCTTGGGGACATGATCCTCGCCCTGAAGCCCCAGGGTCAAGGGATAACCTGCCGGGTGCTCCTAGGTGGGGGCATGGCCAGAGGGGCCATGGGCAGCTTCTAGGAAGGGGTGTGGATGGGGCAATGAGCACAGCCACTCAGGCTCAAGAGAAGGGGCAACCCAGGGCTTGGAGCCAGGGCAGGGCAGGAGCCAGGCCCTCACAGGGCAAGTTCTACTAGCCTAACCTTGGTGGGGTCTGGCCCCAAACCCAGACTCTTCCAGGCCCAGGGCACCAGGTGAACACACTCGTGGGCCTCCTGCTGGCTGGGTTGGTCAGAAGGGTTCATCAGAATGCACCCCAGGTCACTGCCTGGCACCCTATTCCATCAGCTCCCTGACCACTGGCCTGTGTGGCTGATCCCCATCCTCTCAGCGTCTTCCAGCCCAGCCCTGCCCAGTCACCCCTAACTTGTGCTTCCACGCTGGGGAACTCCTCACCAATTCCCAGGTATGCAGCACAATGACCCAGCAGACGAGGACTTCCCAGACCAGGTAAGGCCCCACTTCAGAAAACAAAGTCAGGCCCCAGAGACCCAGCCGGTCCACCTACCACTCCCTGCCTGTCCCCAGCCCTCACCCAACGCCCAGGACATCCTCAAGGGGCCTGCCTCTCACGGACGCTGGACCCCTACCGCCCCCACCTCCCAGCATGCTTCTGATTAGCCACCCCAAGGGAGACCAGAGATTCCCCTGGACTCAGCTTCTGACCCTTTAAAAAGCAGCAACCAAAGCCAAAAAGCCCACAGGCAAGAAGACCCTGCAGAGTCTCAGCACCAGACGCGCACTGTCTCTTTCCTGGGGCATCTTGGGCCAGCAGCAGGGGCTTCCACCAACACCACACACAGGCACAGGCCCCCCGGACCCAGGTCCCGCGGCGCCTGCCGTGCCCCATGGGCATCCAGG